>NC_056741.1:519893831-519933831 GCF_019279795.1 Protopterus annectens
CAGAGACAACTGCTGAATCCACCACAGAAGTTCCTTCTCGAGACAAGGGAGAAGGGGAACTGTAAAGTCTAGAGAATGTGCATGTTGAAGCCACATCGCTTCAGAAACCACTGGAACTTTCTCATGTGGAGTTTGGTCAGAGGGAGCATCAGAATGGTGGAAGCCATGAAACACACAGCTCTCAGAAACTCCCTGGCTGTAATGAAGGCCAAGAGAATAAGAGTCTGAAAGTAAGAAATGAGAGTTAAGGCCTTTGTAGGAGGCAGGGATGCCAGCACTGGCACCATCTGAATCCTGAAACCCAGAAAGATATGATCCTAAGAAGGAGTCAGGGAAGACTTTTTGAAGTTTATTGTGAACCCCAGGTACTGAAGAGAAGTGGTAAAATGAAGATTTTGCAAAATGACCCCTGGAGAGGATGCCTGAATACAGCAAGTAATCTAAATAAGGAAATATTTGGATTCCTTAAAGCCTGCAAAAAGCAATCACAGGAGCGAGGTATTTGGTGAACTCCCTTGTGGCAGTAGAAAAGCCAAAGGGGAAAGTACAGAACTGAAGATGCCAGGAAGCAACAGAGAAATGTAAAAACTTCCTGAAAAGAGGATGGATCGGAATATGGAGATAAGCATCCTTGAGATCCAGAGACACTAGAAAGGCCTGTGGGAGCAAGAGAGGAAACAGGGTATGAAGGGACAAACATCCAAAAGGAAGGCACCTTCAGAAAAGTGTTTAGATGAGAGAGGTTTAGAATTGGTCTCCAAGTGCCCTCTTTTCTGGGAACTAGAAACATTCTTGAATAAAACCACTTCCCCTGTGAACACATGCATATCTTGAATATTACCTTGAGACAAGAAATCTCAAAGAACCCCTAGGAAAAAAGGAAGTTGTTCCTGAGGAGGCTGAGGAATGCTCATAAAAGGAGGATGGGAAATCCACACCATAAAGTACCCATGATGAAGGATTACAATACCGGAGGAATGCCAGGCATCCAGCATTACTGCAGCACAGGTTAAAGCTGCATTGTCCAAGGCGAAGAATAGAGCTTCCATGGGACCCAACAATATTCCTGGATGTGTTCTACAGAACTGACACCACATCTGTGTGCCCTGTTCAATCACAGCCTTACCTCAAGATTAGTCCCTACTGAGTGGCTCACTGCTACAGTCATCCATCTCCATAAAGGGAGAGTGACTACAGACCCTGGGAATTATCGCCCAATTAGCCTGATGAGTCTGATATGTAAAGCTATGGAGCACATCATGATGGACTTAATTAACAAGGATATAGGGAATCTCCAAACTCTGGATCCCACACAATTTGGTTTTGTGAAGGGTAGATCATGCCTGCTCAACATGGTTGACTTCTTTGAGTTAGTCACCAGAATTGTGGATGAGGGCAAGGCAGTTCATACAGCCTACCTAGATCTGGCCAAGGCCTTTGATACTAATCCCCACTCAGGAATTATTGATAAACTCACCAAGCTAGGCATCAACCCCTATATCACTAGGTGGGTTGCTAACTGGCTCACAGAACCCACAGTGTGAACGTAGCAGACTCCAAATCAGACCGCCGACCAGTCACAAGTGGAATCCCACAGGGATTGGTCCTGGGTCCTCTCCTGTTTGGCATCTACTTCTCAGAAGTCCAGGTCAACACAGTGGGACACTGGCTGACCATGTTTGCAGATGACTGCAAGCTGAGAGCCATTGTTAACTTCCCAAGTGATGTAGACATCCTACAGAAAGGCCTCACTGAGACCAATGACTGGTGTTGAAACCATGGCCTTAAGCTTAATGCCAAACATTACGTCATCATCCCCTTAGGAAAAAATTCAGTTCCCACTAATTACCACATCAATAGAAGCCCACTGAACACTGAAAGTGTTATAAGAGATCTGGAGACACAGGTTGACAGCAACCTCTCCTTCGACCACCACATTGCCACTGTGGTCAGAAAGTCCTTCTATATGGCACATCTCATTACCAAGGGTTTTGCATCCAGGAAGAAAGAGGTCATCATCTTTCTCTACTATTCCCTCATTAGGCCAATTGTTGAGTATAATGCCCCATTTGGAATGTACTTCATTAGACACATGCAATAGCTGGAAAGGCCACAAAAGTACCTCACGAAGAGGATCCTAGGCCTTAAACGCATGTCCTACGTGGACAGACTCAAAAAACTCCAGCTATTCTCTGTCTCATATCGTCTACTAAGAGGTGATCTCTGCTTGACTTACAAAGCCATGTCTGACCCACCTCTGTTAGAAATGCTACATCTAAAGAAATCACAATCCCACCACACCACACGCTCCAGAGACCTCACCCTCATTACCACAATCAAGAGAACATGCTGGAGGGACAGGTTCATAACCCAAAGACTGCCCATGTTCTGGAATAGACTTCCCATACATGTCAAGCAGAGCACCTCACTGGCCCTCTTCAAGAGAAATCTTGATTAGTGGATGGGAAATAGAAAGTTCACCCCGGGGATCACTCCAGTGGCTCTACTTGATAGAGGCACTGGGAACTAATGTCGGGCAGCACGATGCCAGGGCACTTCTATGGGCTAGGCTTGTAAAGGCTCCAGGGCCATTAGCCTAGTACACACCTATGAACCTATGATTGACAGAACCCAAGATTCCTGGGTGTTTCAAAGCCAAAACGAAAGAGAAGGAGAAAGGCAAAGAGAAAGAGGAATGTGGCTGGGAACAGGTGAATAGTCAGACAGCACCTGGTTTGTCAGGAAAGGAAGGTTTTGAATCCCTGCAGTCTGAGTGGCCTTAGTAGGAGGACCCCATTTACCACCCTTTTTAACTTTTGCAGGAGGGCAAGACTGCCTACAAACAAAGGCTGGCTTAGAAGGGTAATTTCTCTGAAATTTAGGCACAGGAGAAACAAAGATGTGTTTAAGCTCCTGTAAGGACTTCTCCTTGTCCTGAAGAGACTTAAACCAGCAGCCACTTCCCCAAACAAAAATTTATTATCCAGAGGAGCATCCATCAACTTAGCCTTAATATCATCAGGTGAAGGTTGAAGCCTAAGCCAATAATACCTCCTCAGTACTGAACCAAAAACAGCAGCCCTAGAAGAGGCATCTACTGCATCATAACTACATTTCATAGAATGACAAACTAATTGAGAGAAAGTCCCTAGCAAGGAAAGATCAGCAGATTTACTCACAGAGTCTGGAAGATCAGAAAAAAGCTGATAAGCTTGAGAAAGAAGAGCCAACACATACCTGATAAATGGATCTGATAATTAATAGCCATAAAAGCTAGGGTAGCCAAAGTATAAACCTTCTTACCAAGCCTATCCATGGTTCTTTTGTCCTTGTCAGAAGGCAGTAACTTGGATGAAGGAAGCAATTGAGACAGCTTATTGGAGGCTACAGGCACCACAGAGGGGTCAGCAGCAGGACATTTGAACAAAAAGGAATAATCCTCAGACACCCTATAAAACCTATCAGACTTCTTGGGAGCAGGGGGCAGAGAATCAGGTGCTTTAAAGGCATTGAAAAAAAAACATCCAGTAAAGCAGCCAAGACAGGAAGAATAGCCATAGGTTTAGGAGACTCCATCTGCAGCAACTCATAGTACCTCTTATGGATATCAGAAACCTGGGCACAATCCCACTTAAAAAAAATTCCATCATCCTAGAGAATGTGTCCCCAAAGGAAATTACCTCAGCAGGAGTATAAGGACTATTAGATTCCTCCTCCTCAGACCAGTAGTCCAAAGCAGAAGGAATTTGGGTAAAATAAGTAAGTGCTTTTTTCATTAGAATCCAACTCTTCCTCAGAAGAATTCAATTCCCTGGGCATTTTTAGGTGAGGAAGAGGACCAAGGAGGAGCAGGAATGGAAACCTCTTGAGGAGGCCTTAATGACAGTAAAGCACTAAATAGCCCCTGAGTAAAGGCCTGCCACTCACTTTGTGGATCCCTAGGAGCAGAAGAAACATGTTTAGTTTTCTGTTTCTTTTTTAAGGGAACATCCATCCTAGAACACTGAGGAAGCTCTGACTTAGGATGGCATTCCACAAGCGTAGTAGGAACTTGTTCCCTAAGATAAAGCTGCAGAACCCCCCCTAGACCCCTCAGAAACAATCAACCGTGGTTCCCCCTGAATGCCTGAAACAGATGCCTACAAAGCCTCATCGGACGTGCTGCCCACCAGATCCTTGCCAGCCTCCAACCCGGATGCAGCAGAGAAATCTGACAACACAGCCAAGCAAGTGTCTGGGTTTGTAACAACCTCAGGAGAAACACCCGGCAGAGGCTGGACAGTGGAAGATACCATTCTTACCTTTTTCTCCTTCTTCTTCCCGGGTGGCTGACCCTTGGGCCAGGAAGTTCCATTCATATTATCTTTAGCAAGAAGATTAAGACACTGTTTCTCAAAATAGAATGAAAGGGAAGAAAGCCTACTATGAAGAGTTTTCGGGACAAATGCCTGACAAATCAAACAAGAAGTATGGTCAGGAGAAGCTCCTAGGGGAAAAAGGCACTTTGGCAGTCTTTATGGGGAATCTGTCTTTCATACTGGCATTTACCCTTCCTGGATGATATTAACACCCCCCCAAACAGCACAAAAAAATCAAGAAAAGAACAAAAAACCCCAACTGGGTACTTATCTGCAACAGTGAGGACTTCAGCAAACAGGAGTAATCACTGGAATTCTAACTAACAGAAAGAAATGGAAAACAACGGATGGAAGCAAACAGACCAATGGTTAAAAACAGCATTTAGACTGGTGGCAAAGAGGTTCTGAGGATGGTACACCTGAATGTCACCTTTATGCCCTACACTATGCAAGGAGTCTGTAGGTGAAGTTCAGCGTACCCTTAAAGCAATGGTAGGCTTTGGTAGACTGGCCTGCGATGGGCTTTATGACAGGGAATCCCATAGGTCATGAATACTGCAGCGGTGAATGTAAGGACATCTATAGTTCACAGCAATTCAAGCAGATGAATGATTTCATAGAAGTCATGTATGGTCATACATGCAGTGTTAGGAAAACTGATATGCTCATCCATGTTTAGCAAACATTTTCTGAGACACATCTTGAGTGTTCTACTGGCTGATTAATGTGATATACCCAAAGTATTCTCTGTCACTGGAAGAACCTTGTACCTAGAATAGCAAGAGATATATATATATATATATATATATATATCTATATATATCTATATATATCTATATATATATATATATATATATATATATATATATATATCTTCGTATCCACAGGTATAGGAAGTCCATGCTTTCGCCCATATCCAGTATGCGGGCCATACATATGCCCCAGCCCCCAATGCCTGTGCAGTATCTTTATCAGCTCAAAATTGATCTGCCTGCTATTGGTCCAGTAGCATGTTGTTATGCTAGCTAGTGCGTGTACTGCTTCCAGTAACTCTACCTGCAGTTGCATCCCAGTCCAGACTGGAGGCTGGCTCTACTTATTAAGTGCTGTTGCTGTGCTGTAGCAGCTGCTGCAAGTATGTTTGTCCTATGCAACTCTGAAAATGTTGGCATACATTTTGCTTTTATGTTGTGGTACAACTACCTGCACTCTCATTCCTGACAAATAAGATTCATAACCTACTTGAAGAGACCCACGTTTATCTCAATATACACTTATTAGAGTGTGCTTTTTCATTTGAATGTCATGGTATTATTATATGCATATTCATGGTACCATGCCCTTTTGCTTGATGGCTTTATATTGCTAACTGGTTATATGAATCTTTACCAAGCTGCACATCCTCACTTTTGGTGCAATACCATTCTGTGTAGTATATGACTTGGCTATGAATCCCAGCAAATATTTCTGCATAATTCAAAGGAAAAAAATGCAACAACTGCATTCCAAGAACATTGTTGCCACTTAGGAAAAGTAAAAAAGGTCATCATTTTCTTTTTCTATGTAGTGAAAATGCCAATACATTTACATAAAATACACCTTCAATACACAAAACACAATATCAGCAACAGCGTATAAAACATTCTTTAGCTCATTCTCCAGTTCTGATATGAATACCAAGATTGTATTTGAGTCCAGCTGGTATAATTAGAGGAGTTACAAGCTGTGCCATTTTTCCAATTTCAGACACCAGCAATATTTCCCAGCTTCACCATGTAAAGTAACATCATAAAGAACAGGAAGAATTGTTAATAGCACTTTGAGTAGTGTAGAACAGGGAGAATTGTTAATAGCACTTTGAGTAGTGTAGAACAGGAAGAATTGTTAATAGCACTTTGAGTAGTGTAGAACAGGAAGAATTGTTAATAGCACTTTGAGTAGTGTAGAACAGGAAGAATTGTTAGCACTTTGAGTAGTGTAGAACAGGAAGAATTGTTAATAGCACTTTGAGTAGTGTAGAACAGGAAGAATTGTTAATAGCACTTTGAGTAGTGTAGAACAGCAAGAATTGTTAATAGCACTTTTAGTAGTGTAGAACAGGAAGAATTGTTAATAGCACTTTGAGTAGTGTAGAACAGGAAGAATTGTTAATAGCACTTTGAGTAGTGTAGAACAGGAAGAATTGTTAATAGCACTTTGAGTAGTGTAGAACAGCAAGAATTGTTAATAGCACTTTGAGTAGTGTAGAACAGGAAGAATTGTTAATAGCACTTTGAGTAGTGTAGAACAGGGAGAATTGTTAATAGCACTTTGAGTAGTGTAGGACAGAAATAATTGTTAATAGCACTTTGAGTAGTGTAGAACAGGAAGAATTGTTAATAGCACTTTGAGTAGTGTAGAACAGAAAGAATTGTTAATAGCACTTTCAGTAGTATAAGTACCATGTAGTAGTCTATAACAGCTGCATGACAAACGTAAGGAACTTGAATGCCGTTTTATATTATTTCCAAAATGACTGTTCATCTGCTAGGCTCACAGACAGTATTAACAGAACAGAGCACATTACACCATGTGAAGGCTAACATCTGCAGCTAATTTGTCAATGTGACCTTTAAAATTAGATAATTTTTTTTAGTAAATTTATGATAAACTTGTAGATTATGTTGGAAATTACTCAGGCCTGCCATTTAAATTTGGTCAGCTGGCCTTCATTGATTTTGTCAGGTATTAGGGAGCAGGCCAACCCATGGAGTTACCTATCCTTCTCCCCACTAGGTTGTTCTATAACTCATGGTGACTGCTGAGATAGGAGAGGTGTCCATATTTCCATGTATGCTTGCCTTCTCCAGCTCACAGTTGTGCATGTGCCACTAGCAGTGTGAGATTGCACAGCCTCTTCTGTGGGTGGACGGCCCACTGGTAGGTATTACCAATACCTTAGGCCAAGCTGGACCTCCCCCCAGGGTCAGTGAGCCAGCTGCCAGCACTGGACACTCAACCCTATTCAACCAATCAGTAATCTGTGCTGCTAATTGAACTGGTGTGCCTTTTTGTGTGGTTTGGGCAGCACGAAACAATGTGAAGCACCTCTTTTGTCTGGCATGTGTTTATTCATCTCTGTGTTCTGCCTTTTCAGCTTATATTATGGCAACACACCCATTCCACCCATCCATGGGAAGGAACATCAATGCACAAATCTTCCCATGTGTGAATTTTTAATTCATTTTGAGAAAAGTGATTACAGCCAGAGGTGCAATTAACTATTGAACAAGCAAGAGCTGAGGATGCTAAGTTTTGTTTGGTTCACTGATGTACTCACATGTATTAGTCTTAATCAACAATATAGATTGAATTGAATGATTTTCTGTGCAGCTTGTATTCTTTTCCTTTGCTGTGTTATGTGCATTGTGCTTGAAAACTACAGCAGCTACCTTTAGAAGTAAGTTAGAAGTTTTTCCCTTAAGAGACAATATTCATTAACCAAAGAATGAGGTATCAAACATTATTGTGGCAACCTTATGATTTTGGGATCTGCTATACTAAGTCCTGTAATGCAGAAATGACTGGCCAAAAATGTGAACTTATGCCCGAAATGGCCATTTATTGGAATATTTCCTTTTGTCAGAGGTATGGAATTCTCTGAATTAGAGTATATGTAAGCTTCCGTGGAAGGGTAGGTGCTGGGCTGGCAACTCGGCACTGTAAAAAACTTCACTGCCAATCATGAGCGGACAGGTGATCCACTGTGGCGACCCCTAACCGGGAAAAGCTGAAAAAAGAAGAAGAAGAAGAGTATGTGTAAGCTCAGGGCCTAGCCCCCACAACAGGGATAAAAGAAGTTTAAAGGAGAAGAACGATGTTCAAGTGTCACTCTTCTGCTGCATTTTCGTCTTTTTCCATGTGTTTGCACTCAGCATTTTGAGTGCTAATATTTCAGTAGGGTGCCTTTGTTCTATTGGGTATACAGTATTTATTACTGGTTATATAGTTGGGGACATCTGTTTAATATATATTCCAAAAGGAAAGTAATGCAATAGTCATGCATTGGAGATATAAAGAAAGAAACACTGCAATCACTGTGTTAAGATAAATAGTGCAGTGAATGGTGATGAGTGTCGGGTATGATGCAGAGATCCACACAATGTGTTAATACATCAAGTGCAAATAAAGGCATAATTACATGCAAATGAATGCCAGTATGCTGATGTGAGCCACTGCATATACAAATGGCATAATCAAACATCTTGGCACAATTCCAATGTGAAGAGAGGTGAAGGCTGCCATCCTAGCTAGATAGAATTTTGTAGATAATTCTGTCATTTGTAAATATTAATGCAAGCCACAAGCTTGTTCTCTTAAATGTGAAAAGACTGTATTGGATGTTGAACTAAAAAAAATGTAACAACAGTGCACTCTGCTGTAAGAAAGCGTTGTGAAATTCTTTGATCTAAAACTCAGAGCTGAGATGTCTAGAGGGAGGGATTCTTCCTATTGTTTTGAGGCCAGAGTTAATGCCTATAATTTACATGTATAATTTCTTTTATTGCTCTGGCTTCCTGACCAGCTGCAAGATCAAAAGGGCTTTTAACCTCTGAGTTTCTGTTAGCCTGGGAACCAGAAAGAAATGATGTAATCTGAAATGAATCAGTGGTACTGTGTTATCCATTTAAGGACAGAAAGAATGAGGGCATTGATCATTTGTCTTGAGAACATCTAACTCACCAGCACTGTCTTGCTCTATATGTAAGTTGATTTTAGAACTGTGTTTTCTCTTAGATATAGCTAGGAAATAGGAAGATTAGATTAGTTTTTTCTGTATTGATGTCAGACCTTTTCTGCTGTATTATTTTGGGTCCCCTTCACATGGTCAACTTTTCAGAAAGTCGACTTTCATATGGTTGAGATGATATGATCGACTTTTGAAAAGCCAACCATGGGGAACCGCTATCTCTGTACAGTGCGGAATAGGAAAATTTCCTTCTTCCGCACTGTAGTGCGATGTCGGAGTTGGTATATTTAAGTTACAGGGGGTGTGGGGGGCATAGCCCCCTGTTAACAATTTAAGGTAAGTGTTTGTTGTGTTTTATGTGTTTAGTTTACATGGTCAGCTTTTTGAAAGTCAATCATATGGTCTCGGCCATATAAAAGTCGACTTTCTGAACAGTTGACCATGTAAAGTGGACCCATTGTTTTAAGTATTTCCCTGTGATCACTGAACTCTTGACTAGCACTGTTTAGTAAGAAGTATTGTCTTGTGTTTTTATTATTTATTATTAAGTATTTTTAAACCTTTCAACTATGGCTGTTTTGTGTAGAGATAATTTAAGTTCTAAGAGTACATTGCATGTATTTAGTGATATTGTGCAAAGCCATTCCAATAGCCTTGCTGTTCAGCCACACTTACCATTTGGATAATAATATTGCACATTATAATTGGACACCCTTTCATAAGAGCCTTTTAGTAGCTGATAAATATTAGTGGGTGGTGGCAAGTAGTACTACCGTATAGTCTGGGTAAAGGGGGCACAGCTGCAGAACCTGCGCCAGCCTTCCCCGGGAGTGTCTGTGTCGTTGTATATAACTCTTATCTCAAAGTGTGTGTGTGCATCAGCTACTTGGGCAGGGATACGAAGCACTGGTTGGATAGAAAGGGTGCTGGAGGTTTTAACTTGCCCACTAGGCTGAGATCTGGACCTGATAGCTGCGTCAGCAGGGAGTCTTATTGGGGACCTGGAGAGAAAGGGAGAAACCAGCCCCAGACTGACTGTGATCTCTCTGTGCTCTTAAGGGAAATTGTACTTTACTGTGTGTGTATTTATTAGCCTTTCCCTATATGGACGCCCCTCACTGGTGTTAGTGGTGAGGACTGAGGCTCCTTGATTGCTGGGCCAGTGCACGGGTGTCACATATTAATTGTTTGGCAGTGGTGGGATATCCACACCACATATTAATTGGATGGCAAATAGTTATTGGCTTGTAGTGTTGTGGGTAGTGCAAATTCTTGTAGCTTATGTACAGTGTTCTCTGAAGGTGTTTTTGTACTCTAAATCAGCCATGCAGTGAATACTCAGAGTTCAGATCAGAATTTTTTTTATTTTTTTTGTTAGCTTAGTTCATCGGGTAGAGCAGCAGCATGTTAGAAGAGGAGTATGGAAAGCTGACAAGGAGCCAGCTGGATGAGATATGCCAGGCTAGGGGACTGGTGCAGGGAAACCTGACTAAGGCAGACATGATTGCAGCTTTGGTCACAGCTGCATCAGAAAGCAACCAGGAGGACGATCAGACTGGCAGTGGAGATGTACCACACTCAGAGAATGGACAGCTCAACCTTTCTGCAGAGGACTTAAAAAATCCATCTGGAGCTAAAGATACTTGAGTTGGAGGCCAGGCATTTGGAAATAGAAGCAGCTGAGAGACTGAGGCGTCTAGAGAGTGAGGACAATGAGAAACTGTGATGTTTGCAGGCTGAGAAGAATGAGAAACTGCTACACCTGGAAGCTGTGGAAAAGGAAGGGCAGAGGCAGCATGAAAAGGAGATGCTGACTCTTTGCCAGAGTCATGGAGATAATGGGTAAGGGAGTAACTAGACCCCAGAAGCACAAATGGTCAGTAAATTTCTTCCGCAATTTACAGAGGGGATAATTTTGATAGTTTCATTCATATGTTTGAGAGGGTATGTAAACAGTATGATGTTGACCAAAAGCTCTGGGTACGGTTCCTGACCACCTTACTCCATGGTAAAGCTGTAACTGTGTTGTCTAAAATTTCTGATCAGGAATGTTTTGATTATACTACTGTTAAGAACTGTTTGTTAGAATTGTTTAAGCTAACACCTGAAATGTATAGGAAAAAGCTTTATGAGCATAGACACAAGGCAGATGAAAGTGTGTGTGAATATGCTGCTGAACTGGGCACTTATTTTCATAGGTGGGTGAGTGGATGTCAGGTCACCACTTTTGAAGGGCTGGCAGACCTTTTGGTGAGGGAACAAGCCCTTAGCACTTTGCCTGAGGACATGAGGATCTGATTAGCTGATAGACAATGTGCTACTTCAGATGGGTTGGGGAAAAAGGGAGACCTATATCTAGCAAGCAGGGCATCCCTGCACAAGAAAGGGACCCCCAGTACTGCTCATGGGTCTAAAGGAACCCATGGTGGGAGCAAAGACTGCCCCAACAGCATCTGCCAGTAGCAGGGGAAGCCATTAGTCCAGGTACATGTCCAGGACCCAGGGTTAACCATTTTGAATGCAACCAGTGGGGCCATGTGGCATACAGATGTCCACAGATGCAAGGTGGGGAACAAAAGGTGAGAGAGCCAGTAAGTGGGGAAGACAAAATGCCAATAGTAGGTTGTCTTGAGACAACAGCGGTACCGAACTTTCACCCTGCAGATGTCCTGATAGGGAAGGATTTGGATGAGGCAGCACCATGTGCCATGTGCTAATTCAGTTATATGCAGTCAGACTTGAGAAGACCCAGACAGACTGCGTACTTGTAGCCCGGACTGGTGAGGTGGTTACTTCAGGGAGGGAGCTACTCTGTAGCAGTGAGACTGAATGTGAGCCACAGCTGCTTGTGGGTACTGATGTTCCCTTGGACAGAGTGGCTGCAAAGGTAGAGGTGAGTAGTAGTACCCAGGCTGACAGTCAAGCACCACTGTCAGAGGATGTTAGACTTCCTGTGGAAAGGGAGCTGGGAAGGGTAACAAGGAGAGAGAGTTGAGACAGGCTCAGCTCTCAAACCTTACATTGCAAGGCCTGAGGCATGTAGCTAGTGAGACACCTGATTCTCAAGGGAATAGGGAATCTGTATACTGGAACAAAGGGTTACTGTATAGAGAGTGGACCCCTGAGGGAGGGCTAGAAGGTGAGAGGGTACAGCAGTTGGTAGTGCCTATAGCCTACCATCTGGTGCTTTTAGCCATAGCCCATGATATTCCCTTTGTAGGTCATATGGGCATGAAACGTGCAAAGAGACATATTATGCAGAACTTCTATTGGTCTGGAATTTCCAGAGATGTAACAGGGTACTGCAGGACCTGTGAGCAATGCCAAATGGTAGGCAAGGCAGGAGACAAGGTGAGAGCTCCTTTGATGCCTTTGCCTGTGATTGAGGAGACATTTCAGAGGGTAGCTATGGATATTGTGGTGACTGGTCTCCTCAGTGAAGCTCGGACTGACACCTCAGTGGAAGGGGTAGCAATGTCCCAGCAGCTATCTCCTACCATGTTTGAGAAATCTGAGCAGTGTTACATAAGTTTGGGGACATGTTCACTAGGAAACCAGGGTGCACCCACCTGGTGCAGCACCAGGTGGATACAGGACCTTAAAGGCCTATTAGGCAGGATGTAATCTGAAATGAATCAGTGATACTGTGTTATCAATTTAAGGACAGAAAAATGAGGGCATTGAGCATTTGTCTTGAGAACATCCAACTCACCAGCACTGTCTTGCTCTATATGTAAGTTGATTTTAGAACTGTGTTTTCTCTTAGGTATAGCTAGGAAATAGGAAGATTAGATTAGTTTTTTTCTGTATTGATGTCAGACCTTTTCTGCTGTATTATTTTGGGTCCTCTTCACATGGCCGACTTTTCAGAAAGTCGCCTTTTATATGGTCGAGACCATATGATCAACTTTCGAAAAGCCGACCATAGGGAACTGCTATCTCTGTACAGTGCGGAATAGGAAAATTTCCTTCTTCCGCACTGTAGTGCGATGTTGGAGTTGGTATATTTAAGTTACGGGGTGTGTGGGGGGCATAGCCCCCCTGCTAACAGTATAAGGTAAGTGTTTGTTGTGTTTTATGTGTTTAGTTTACATGGTCGGCTTTTCGAAAGTCAATCATATGGTCTCAGCCATATGAAAGTCAACTTTCTGAACAGTCGACCATGTAAAGTAGACCCATTATTTTAAGTATTTCTCTGTGATCTCTGAACTCTTGACTAGCACTGTGTAGTAAGAAGTATTGTCTTGTGGTTTTATTGTTTATTATTAAATATTTTTAAACCTTTTAACTGTGGCTGTTTTGTGTAGAGATAATTTAAGCTCTAAGAGTACATTGCATGTATTTAGTGATATTGTACAAAACCACTCCAATAGCCTTGCTGTTCAGTCACACTTACCATTTGGATAATAATATTGCACATTATAATTGGACACTCTTTCATAAGGGCCTTTTAGTAGCTGATAAATATTAGTGGGTGGTGGCAAGTGGTACTACCGTATAGTCTGGGTAAAAGGGGCACAGCTGCAGAAACTGTGCCAGCCTTCCCCAGGAGTGTCTGTTTGGTTGTATATAACTCTTATGTCAAAGTGTGTGTGTGTGTCAGCTACTTGGGCAGGGACACAAAGCACTGGTTGGACAGAGAGGGTGCTGGAGATTTTAGCTTGCCCACTAGGCTGAGATCTGGACCCTATAGTTGTGCCAGTTGGGATTCTTATTGGGGACCTGGAGAGAAATGGAGAAACCAGCCCCAGACTGACTGTGATCTCTGTGTGCTCTTAAGGGAAATTGTACTTTACTGTGTGTGTGTATATTTATTATCCTTTCCCTATATGGACGCCCCTCACTCTTGGTGTTAGTGGTGGGGATTGAGGCTCTTTGATTGCTGGGTCAGTGCACGGGCGTCACATCAGAAACACTCAAAATTTGTGGGATGTGACATGTCAATCACTCAGGCTAAGATGTTAGGAGCATCTACATTACTTGGTCTGCATGTGTTAGTGAAAGCTTTGGAAGCCAGTAACACCATTTGTGTTGCAAATGAGTCTGTTAGCAGCTAGCATAACCTTCACCTCCATTACTGGAACATAGTTGACCACTATCATGCGGATAAAGACATGTGGCAGCTAGGAGAGAGACACCACTGTGTTGTTGTTTTATGACATAACCCATTTTCCTGAGGCCCTGGCGGCCATTGTCTGTGC
This sequence comes from Protopterus annectens, assembly GCF_019279795.1. NCBI lineage: Eukaryota > Metazoa > Chordata > Ceratodontiformes > Protopteridae > Protopterus > Protopterus annectens. The sequence continues at coordinate 519,908,120 of NC_056741.1, forward strand.
CCACATTGTTATCAAGGCACATGGCATCTGGTATATCATCTGGAAAGGTTTCCATATATTTGGGTGTGTGCCATACTATACAGCAGGGTGCTATGAAAATTGTTACAGCAAGAGGAGACAGCAGCACCAGCTGGCATACATGTGCCAGCTGTGTAAGAAGAGAGGTGCCAGGTGAGAAGAAAATAGAGTATGCTGCTACAGTGCTCCTCCATTTGTGGCAGAATTGGGTGCAATATGATACTCTGAAAAATAGGTGGCATCTGTTAAACATCTATAGACAATGCCAAGACAAATACAAAACAAAACTGATGCTTGCATTGTCACACCCAGGCTATGCATTACAGTCAACTGACTGGCCAAACTGTGTATTAGACATCACTATTTCCACATAAGCCAAAGGGGCAGAGAGGGCACAGTTATCATTGTTAGCACAGGGGGGGTTAGTATCATCAGATATCAATGGTAGCATTACTGGAAGGGCATTGGGATGCCTATGGTAAAGCTCACACAACTGTGGGGTTATGGCATGTAAGGGATCATGTAGTCAGGTGATGGGGTGTAGCTTCTATTGGTTAAAATGCTGGCTGTGTGTACCATGTGATCCTGCATCATCAGGTTTGCAGCCATCTGGTCCAAGAGATGGCATAACACATTGGTTACACATGTTGGAATGTCAGTGTGACCCTGCTGTGTGGTTATTGCAGATCGATAGTGGCCACCATGCCATACTTGGGCATGGGTACCTGTTAGCTATGGCACATGTATTCAGGAGTGAACTGGTGCTGAACTCCAGAACCCAAAGTGGAATACCCAGTAGGAAATACTCCCAGTGGAGCCAGGTGAGCATTGTCTATCTTCAGGAGAGTATCCATGGTCAGGGTTGAGGCCATAGTGGTGTCTGAAAAAACACTGGTCATGTTCAAGTGAGTGCCTATGGCCAGGGATGGAGGCAGCCACAGACAGTATGATAATCTCAGGAATGGTGTGCACCATCAGTGCTAAAAACCTGTGCACCTCATGAGAACAGTTCCCCTAGCATAGTTATGGTGGACAGCTCAGCAGCCACAAAGGTGCACTAATGGCTGCCAAGTGGGCTGCCATTGCCTGCATACCCTCCTGAATTCCCTGCATCAGTGGAAGGTTTTCACACTGGCCATGCAGTACACCAGCAGCTGTGATAGTTTCTGTACCTGGATCATAGTTTTGCACATCTGCCAACTGATACTAGGGGTAACGCCTATGTCATGGAATGTCTGTGTCTCATGGTGCCACCAGTACCACTTTCTCCAATGACAAGTGTGTATGTATCTTAGAGGTGGTCTGACCCACTGATGCTGCTTGTTTGATTGCTGACTGTGTACCAGATGTGGGGCTAATACAAAAGGGGCAGCCAGCACTTCTCTCCTCAGTGATATGCATGCATACATTCTTCAGAGGTGGTGCCTGTACTGGTGCTGAGAATGTAGCAAGGGTGGCGATGACACATAAGGGATTTCCTACACATATAAGGCAGATGCTGAAGGCTCATGCTGGACCTTCACATTCCCTTCAGCTGTGGGAGAGTGTACTGTTCCTCCACTGTTAGTGTTATTAGTAGGGCCACTGTGTCCTCAGACTGTGTCAAATGTACAATGTCATCAGCAGTAGCCTTTGGAGACACAGTGCATCAGTCATTTTCTGACTTGTAGTGGTGTATCCTCTCACAGTAGAACCTATGAATGTATACAGATAACATACAAGTGTGACAAACAGTACATTTGTGACTTCCACCACCATCCAGCTTTTACATGACAAGACTATATGGAGAGAGAAGGCACCTATGGAAACATACATGCATAACTCTGAGGTGTAGGTTTTCCTCGTTGCAGGCCAGACATCTCTGAGTGATAGAAATGCAGAATGGTATGTCTGAATAATCTGTGCCAACAAGATGTTTGTCAGTGTCATACTGGAGTGGCATGTACCACTACTCCCCTGGTGCATCCCCACAGACACATGAGCAGACATTCTTTGTAATGCAGGTATCTTAGTTGCATCCCCGATGTCCCTGGGTGACAAAATGCAGATGGTCACGTATGAGTAAAGCAGGCAGATGTGCTAGGCAATGCCCTACAGGGGTGGCATTTGCCACTATTCTTTTGCGGTATCTCCATCAAACACCTGGGCAGTCCTGATAGGTCCACCTCCCACATCCAATTCACCAATGAGCATGGGTGTTCTCACAGTGTTTTTACTATTTAAATGACAAAGTTTATACAGAAATTCTACATGAGTTGGGGTACATCTTAGGTTCATTCCCAGATATCTGTTTATTGAAGGTGTTTTGGAGTTAGCATAACAGTACCAAAATATCATAATTTATGCTTTAATTAACATTTGACAATTCTGGTGAGATTTTTCATTCTCACAGGTTGAGAGTATGCCTATAATGTAAGAAATTGATAGACTGTAATATCTTGTGAGATATACATATTTTTTTCTTGGTGAAAGGTTGCAAAAAAAAAGTTAGTAGCCATTTTAGTTATTGTACATGTAATTATTTTGTTTAGCTATACAAGTATGATTATTAATAGTCCTTAAAGCTAGGGTAACGATACCTCTCAATTGTACAGATTTTCACAGAATGTCCAGATAATTGGCTCATATTTCTGGCCTGTTCCTCTGTCTCCCTGGCAAATCACTGGGATGATCTCAGAATTGTAGTCACTAAATAATGACATATATTTGATTTTTAGACCTCAAATCCTTCAGAAAATGTATATTAAAATAAATCCTGTTACTCTAGCAACTCTCCAAGTTTATAAGAGCAATATTCAAAATATGTCCCTATTTGTACCCCCATGTTGTCAAGTTTTGTCCAGAATGTGCGCATTAAGAGATTGAGAGGTATGAGGGTAGCCAAAGTATAAACGTTCTTACACAGCCTATCTATGGGTCTGATGTCCTTGTCAGAAGGCAGTACATTATGAAGTTTTTTTAGATTACACAGATCACTTCTTTGTATAATGAATTTTATGTGCAGCATGAAAGATAAAGACGATTCCTGCTATTTTTCAGTTATTTATCTGAATGAAATCAAACTTGGCAAACACTGCCATCTAGTGCTTAAAATAATTAATGCATACATTTGGGGAAAAAGTTGAATGGAAATTTCCAATCACTCTTCATACTCTTCATTAACAGGGCAAGTACAGTGTCAAAGGAGTCTGGGCTAGTTGGTTCATTTACTCAGTATCTTTATCTGACTAATATGATTAAAAAAGCTCTTAGTGCATGCATAAGTCCGTGTGCTTGTGTGTTTGATCAGGGGAAAAGATTTGTAGCTCAATTAAAATATGATCTGGCTTTGAAGTAAAACGCCTTGCATATGTGTTTCTCTTTGGTCTAATATTTTCTCTTTGGCTTTATGAAACTGTACCCAGATACCAAAATGATAATATAACAATGGGATTAGGATGCAGAGCTAAAATAAGAAGTCAAGGCCCAGTACCCAACTTGGTTAGAAGCAGTAGTTGGTGACTAGGGCCTAGTGCAGTCCAGGAAGTCACTGGCTTTACCACACAACAGCAGATTATATTCTAAGGCTGCTGAAGATGTCAGCATGAAATCTGATGGCATTTACGGTTAGTGCTAATATGTACTAATGAATCTCGTCCTGCAGTCCTAGTTTTAATTCTCTCAGTCTCCACTTACGTACTACATGACTTTTTGTAAGTGACTTAAGAGTTCTACAAGAGTTCTAGGGTTACTGCTTACAAACAGACCTTGGTCTCTAGAAGGGCTTAAATGATAAAACATATATTTATATTAATGTGTGTGTATGTATGTATAAAAAGTAAAAAGGCTTGAAGTCATCAGTATGGAAATAAATCAAAACTGTGAGACTGAGTCACTTAGATTATATTACCAGCATAACAGCCATGCTGATATGCAGATCTGCGTTGGATATCAGGCATCCTTGAGTGATACTGCAAATGGAAGGCTGCACTGCATACATTAATTTGGAGCTCACTAAAGATGTAAGTGACAGTAAAATATGAATATAATTAGCAAAAAATAGTTTGCATTTGAGTGGGTGGAGTACAATGAAGATTCAAACAGCTGAAAGAAGCATATTTATAGTCGTGATAAACCTGGCGGTATTGAGGGATAAACTCTTTATCCTTCATAGCTACTCAACTATACATTTTAATGACCAAGTGTTATAAGCTGTGCCATGCTGATGCAAATAATGTTTTCTTTCATTGGGTACAGAAGTTGTAGCCCAGTAAGAATGACTTCATATGAAAAAAAAAACAGAATTAATATGTAACTACTGTGCTGTTAATTTAAGTCTTTAAGGACTGTCATGGGTGAGGTGCAGCTGATTTTTTTCAGGCCCCAGAATGGACCAGACAGTTTAGTTTCCCCCCACAATGAAGCTGCATTATTCTTTGTTTTGTTTGAAAATAATGAACATTTGACTGGAAAGAGCCCATTTTATCTGTAGAGGCCCAAAGAAATTGGTCTTATTACAGCACTACAGGTTAAAAGTGAAAATAACATTCAATTTCAGGATATAGAGGGATGAATCCCTGAATATCAGTCAGATACCCTGGGTTAAATTAGAAGCCTGGACACTGCAGGATCTAATAAGAGTTGGAGAAAGAATACTTAGGCTGTGGGAATGTGAGACATGCTAGGAATGTCAGGTATAACATCAGGAGGAAACTGCAGTTTCAAGACTTAACTGAGCTTATGGTCTCTCTCCTGTGGAGAGCCTACCACTGCAGGGTCACGGCAGAAATTCACCAGATGTGAGGAACCAAAGAGGACAGAAGCAATGGGGAGTTTAGTAAAGGAATTACGTATTAGTAGCAGGCAAAGCAGTAGATAAAAAGTAACAATGGCTACATTTCAGCATTCAGCATTTTTGTTTACATTTGACACAGTTCATTGTAGAAGTACATAGCATAAATACACAGAGGAATGTAGTAGTTGCTTTTATGTGCAGTTATATCACACAATAAGTTACAAACAGTGCATTTCATTTACATTTAGTAACCCGACGTTTACATGCACTTGATGAAAGTTGTATAAAGAACATCGCAGGCAGTTCTGTATCTAGTTTCAGCATACAATATATAAAATATATAACATATACGTGGGTATTTATGACTGGAACCTCAGTGTAGATGTTACCTGATAGACACATGGTACACACTGCAGTGATAGACAGAGAGTATGGAGATTATATTATAATTGATGGAGATTATATTATAATTGTGGGAGGAAAACAGATTATCATTATACAGAAAATGGTCGAATGATCTGCATGTTACTCAGTGGTGGAAGGGCCACAATACAAAGACATGACATTTGCAATCATACTAAGAGAAGAGAACACGATACTGATCATTGAGGGACGCCTTTGTGGTTAGACAGAGAGCATTGCTTGCCTGCATTAATAATTAGGAAGGTTCTCACCTGACCATACTTTGTATGAGAAGGTTATGCTTGGTTGTATCAAAGGCCAAGAGGTATCATACCAGTGACACAGCTTTGATATAGCTTCTTTCTAAATTGGTCACAGAACTGCAGACTCATGTCTTATTATCAGAACCCTAAAATCAAACTGGGAATGGAAAAGATTAATTACTATCGGCTAGATAATGGGTCAATTGTAGTGTAAAATATTTTTCAAGAATTTTAAATAAGGTGTAAGAAACACAGTAGTAGAGAGGGCATCATATGACGTGCAAATACTTCCTTACTGGATGGGCAGAAAATAACATGTTTCTACAACTGAGGTACATAACGTATTCTTACAGAGTGGCTAAACTGTCAGTGGAAATCTACAGATATTCAGACAAGAGTTGTCTACAGTAAATTTTTTTTTTTGTGATTTTATTTAATAAAATTAGAGGTAGATACCATTAATTATAGGAAGAGAACTACACGTAATGAAGTAGTGATTGAAATTAGGTGTAATAGTTAAACGAAAGTCATAAGGAGATGGTAAGCTATATTGGTCTTTATAGGCTAGATGTATATATCAAGTACTACAAAGATGCTTGGGCTGCTGTAAAAAGGCCATATTTTCCACAACTTAGTATTTTGTGATTCAGAGACATATTAGCTGCAATAAGAGCTCATTATTAGCTAATTTGCAAGTCTATGAATTAATGTTAATTACCAGAAGTGTAGACCAGCACTTTCCTGTGGTAGTTAAAAATGGAGGTGGCCACATTATGCTAGCATTGACACCCCACCATTCACCTTCCCACACACAAAACACACATTCAAACACACACGCCATATATGCCATACTTGTCCTTGTGTTGTGGGAATGTCCCTGATGTTTCCTTTTTCACGCCCTCATAAATCACAGATGATTAGTCAGTCATTAATGTCAGGCATTAGAGTTTCACACTTCATATCCTATTGTGGTGCAAAAGCTGTTATACTAGTGATTTTCTAAATTTGTAGGAGGAATAATTAAAATCCATCCCTGATTTTGTCCTACAAATACTTTTGGCTTTGTCTTGATTTCTTGCGCTATGAGGCTGACAGATATGCCAAACTTTCCTGTCCTGCTCCGTCGTATATCATGAACCGTTGCAGGCATTGAAGAATACCTGAGATCCTCAAAATATATATATGTATATATAAATGTTGCTGCTCTAATAAGTTAGTGCATTGGGTTAATGATGAGGTATACTTTGGCAAGGGTGCAGGGTTTGAATCCCCCATTTCTAGATGAGTTTTTTTAACTTTTTTTTCTATTTTGCTGATTGCATTGTGGTGATGCAGAGAACTAATCTCCTCTGTGAGTGGTGGGAGGGTACAAGGTTGGAATCCCTTTTTGTGCCTTTAAGTTTGCATCCCCAACCTGAAAACATATATGTAGAAACTCTGAGATCTACATACCTTGGAGAAAAGGGAATATTCTGAAAAAATGGCAATCTCAAACTAAGTATATGCAAGTCTGCATTTTCAGTCATTCAGTCACACTATTCCAGGACTAACACTAACAAGTCTCAGAATACCAAATGGTTACAGACTGGGGCCCAGGATTATCCTTTTGCTTTTAGAGTATGTTTCACTAAGGATGGAATTCCATTTGTTCTGCCATTGGCTGTTACTCATGTCCTGGTAATACAGTGCAGGTGTGATCAGTATCCCTAGATCATTTCTTCTGTTACCTTTCAGCTACACTTCAAATTCTCCCAAGAATGGAGTTGTGGGCAGCAACACAATGTAGATTATGTCTGGGGGAAGAGTTGAACATGGAATACTAAGTTGAACACGGATCACTGACTGAGTGATGTGTCAAGACTAGTCACTCAGCAGTGTAAAAATTGGCTCTAAGTGATTTGGTTAAATTGACTATGTTGGGTATGGGTATTTGCCAGTGATAAGAGGGTTGGGGACCCAGCTTACTCTGATCTACACATCCTACTGCAACCTATGCTAAGGACCCATGTTAATGATGAGAGGGGAAGGATATATGGGCCCCTACTGGCCAATGTGCCAGTCATAAAACCCAGCAGCCCTGGGTCAATAAGGTACTGGCCAGGTAGTGTCCAGTTTCCCACCTTGGGTTACCTGGAATAGCTCTGAGAAAAATCTGAATGTAAAATAAATCAACCTGCCAAATATGAACTAAGGATTGCTACACTCAGTATAGGTTCACTGACAGGAAGCAGCATAGTATTATGGTAAAGAGGAGGCTGGGCATCTACTACATCCAGGAGACAAGATAGAAGGGAAGTGCAACAAAGCCACTTGGCTTGGAATCCAGAGTCCACTATGTAGGGGGATGGCAGACTAGAAGTAGTATGGGAATTGTGAGATAGAGGCTTTAGAAGACAGTGATTGATGTCATTAGAATGAGTAACAGACTAATCTGGCAATCAGACACAGACAACAGTGTAATGATAAGGTAGTATTCATAATCTTGGCCTATGAATCACAGCAGGATTGTGATATTCAGGCAGGAGTTATAGGACCTACTAGATAAAGCAGGGCAGCAGACCAGGATATGAGAACTGCCTGGGTCCACATGGGTGGGGGCAACAGTAATAAAGACGGAGAGGCCATTTTAGATTTCTGTCTGGCAAATAGCGTGATCATGGCCAACACAGGTTTCAGGAAGAGAAATTGTCACAAGACATGCTAGAGTGGCCAACATGTCAGTGGCCAACTGGTGACTTGCATAACATTAGACCTGTTAGTAACAGCCTGCATTTCATTGCTGGAACCTGTGTTCTGAGAGACTGCTTCTCATTCTATCTGCAAATATACAGAGCTGAGTATATTTTTTTGGTTTTAGAGTTTGTGCTGTTAATCGTTGCTTAGATCTCTGCTGAAACTGTTTTGTCCCACCCACTCTCCCTATTTCTGGCTTGTAGTTTAAATTTGGTGGCTTTTGCAGTTGCCCACCCCACTGTAGATTTGATCTGGGACACTCCCCCAGTCCCATCTCTTTACCACATTCTACCTAATAAACTCTTTCTGCACTTGCTTTTAGTCCTTTTTTAATTTAATTGCATTTTTTTAAACTGTGTTTGGTCTAATATTGCTACATACTCAAGTGTGCTAGCTTGCACTGCATGTGAATTGTTTTTAGTGCTGTTTTAGCTAATTTTCTGTTAAAAAAAAAAAAAAAAAACTGTAAGCCTGTTTCCTACCTTTCCTGTAACTAGTGTTCCAGATACAGATTTGCTGTATCCGGGATGCAAGTGTCTGAGTCCCCCAAGCCTTTCTGTGTTGGAGGGAAGCCTTATGGCTTATCAGTGGGAGTGGTAAGAACTAGGTAACCTGTCTACCACATAAGGAGTGGGTCTGGCCCAGGAATTGTGGTTATTGGCCGTCTGGGCAATCTTTTCCATCTCTGTCAACTTTCTGATTTGAAAACCTGCATTTCCACTTGTTTCTGTCTTGTAACTCATCTAGTGCAGATACGGATTCTTAGTTTTAGCACTTAAATTTGCTTATTCGTGCTCAGCACTTGTTCAGAACTTGTAAGCACTAAATAAGCTACTAATTACTATAGCACGCAACCTTCCTCATTACCTAGAGGAAAACAGTTTTTGTACTTACTTTTCTCACTTGCTTAGAGAAAAACAGCTCTTGTACTCACTTTCCTCACTTATCTAGAGGATAGTTTTTTATTCAGGCATGTCCAAGGGTCAGCTCCCAGTGTTCTCTCCTGTCTATCTGATATGAATCTCTATCTTGAGGCAATGTAGCAATGCATGTGCCTCAACCACCCTCTCCTACCACCCCAACCCCACAACACTACTTAAATTTAAATTTGCTTTTTATTAGGCTTGCACTTGTTCAGAACTTGTCTAAGCACTAAAATAAGCTACTAATTACTATAGCAACCTTCCCTCATTACCTAGAAAAAAAAAGTTTTTTGTACACTTTTCTCACCTGCTAGAGAAAAACAGCTCTTGTACTCACTTCCTCCACTTATCTAGAGATTCAGGCATGTCCAAGGGTCAGCTCCCAGTGTTCTCTCCTGTCTATCTGATGAATCTGGGCATCTTGAGGCAATGTAGCAATTGCCTCATGTACACAGACAACCCTCTCCTCCTACCACCCAACACTACAACCTGTGAGAGATGTACTTATCTAGCCAAACTAGAGGTAAAACTCTCTCCAACCAAGACTGAACTTGACAGTCAAGAAGAGAAGGTAAACATTTGCACAACACCACACTGATCACATAGTCTCCTAAATCTACACCACCAAAATCCACACATAGTAACACAAAAACATTCGTGGAGGCTCTCAATAATAATCTGTCTAAGCAACAGAGACCTCCAAAGCAGAAACGCGAGCAACCTCCATCCCCCAACACAACCCAAATGACACATAGCCCACAGACTCAGTGTGCCACTCAACCACAGCCAATAAGGCAAAACAATGTACCCAACACACTAGTCATAGGTGACTCTGTAGTCAGGCACACTGATGTCCCACTCACCAGGCTAAACAAAGAGAAGGTTACTGTCAGTTGCCTGTCGGGGGCCAGGATCCGCCACATAACCCACACACTCAGGTCACTCCACAACAAGTACAAATATGACCCTGTCATTGTACATGTTGATGTGAATGACCTGAGATGTACCTCCCTGGACTACATGAAAAGAGACATGGAAGAGCTCTCCCATCTTGTAGCCCAGGCAGGTATGACCCTAGCCCTGAGTAGGATTCTGCCATCGTCCAGAATGATACCGCAGTACAAGGACAAAATTATTGACTTCAACAATTGGCTAAGCTTCTGGTGTCATTCTAAGGGGATCCAGTATCTGTCTGCTTGGGATGACACGGTCAACAGACCACGATTCTTTGCCACAGATGGCCTGCACCTGTCGCCCCTGGGATTCCAGATATTGGCTAAGGCTCTTGCCACCCCTATAGTGCCTATTTTAGGCAAGGTTCAAATGACAAATTCACCACCGTAACAGGAACAGGCAAGCAAAAACTGAGGGTAATGCTACTCAATGCTAGAAGTCTAAATTTCAAAAATGCACTCACTCGAGGCACTCCTTATAATGGAGAACATCGGTATCTGTGCAGTGACTGAGACCTGGTTCAAGGCTCCAGAGAACACCCCTGGACTACCAGGCTATAACTCATACCACACTTTTCGGCCATGTAACCTGGGCAGAAACACCAAAGGCGGAGGTGTGTCCATATTCATTAAGGATATCCACACCTCCAGGCTAGTTGCTCAGCATAATGCAGCTGAGGTTATCCAAGTGCAACTAACTCTGGGCAAAACTGCAGTCCAAATTGTAGCTTGCTACAGATCCCCCACGATGTCCCAGGATTCCCACTCCTCCTTTCTTGATGTACTGGAAAATATTAGGGTTCAACCAAACACCCTAATAATGGGCGACTTCAACTACCCCACCATTAACTGGGAAAACTACTCATGTACCAACTCCTTAGCTCAATGCTTTCTGGAATTCATAAACTCCAATGCCCTGGATCAACTTATCCACACCCCCACCAGGGGCAACAATATCCTAGACCTAGTCATTACCAACATGAGTGACCGGTGTTCCACACCTGAAGTCAACTCCTCGTTGGTCTGATCTGACCATAAGTTAATCACCCTTGATATCCACATCCCTCCCCCACCCCCCATTAAGGAAACTATGGTAAAAAAATTTCTCCAAAGCCAACTTCATGCTACTTAAGACAGAAATGGTGAACTTCATGACAGCCATGCAGATGGACAATACAGTTACAACTGCTAAATCCTACACAAATGCACTCTATAAGCACTTACACTAATGCATGGATCGTGCTATCCCAAACAGAACCAAGACGCTATCCTCCAAAAAAAAGAAGCCAATCTGGTGGTCCCTGTCATAAACAAACTATACAACAGAAGGAAGGAACTGTTGCAAAAGAGAGTAAAATCCCATGAGTGGAGGAGCTACGAAAACAAAATCACCACTAATTCTAAGGACAACCACAAAGCATTCTGTAGCTGTGTCAAGAATCTTGATGGCAACACCCAGATCTGCTCTGAGTTACAGCACAACAGCATGAAAATTACAGAACCAACTGATATTGCCAACATCCTGGCAGATAGGTTCAGTGCTAACTTTACCCCCCCCCACCCCCTAAAAGGCCTATATCTATACAGGAAGAATGCAGAGTCCCTGTAATCACAACTACGCAGGTAAAAGCTGCACTCTCTAAAGCCAAAAACACAGCATCCATGGGAATGGACAACATCCCAGGCTGCGTTTTACATGAACCTCAGAACGAACTGGCTCCCCACTTAAGCACCATGTTCAATAATAGCCTCGCATCAAGCTTTGTGCCCACTGAATGGCACACAGCAACAATTATCCCACTCCACAAAGGGGGAGCCACCACTGATCCTGGGAACTATTGACCTATTAGCCTGACGAGCCTGGTCTGCAAGGCCATGGAACATATCATCATGGAACTCATAAACAAAGACATTGGTAACCTCCAAACTCTGGATACCACCCAGTTCAGGTTTGTGAAAGGCAGATCATGCCTCCTGAACCTGATTGACTTCTTTGAGGCAGTCACCAAAGTCATAGATGAGGGTAAGGTGGTTCACACAGCCTATCGTGACCTCACCAAGGCTTTCGACACCATCACCCATTCTGGAATTATAGCTAAACTCACTAAACTAGGTATAAATCCCTACATCACAAGATGGGTTGCCAACTAGCTCACTGACAGAACCCACACTGTAAAAGTTGCAGACTCCAAATCTGACCTCAAACCAATGACAAGTGGAGTACCACAGGGTTAAGTCCTGGGACCTCTCCTGTTTGGTATCTACTTCTCTGAAATACAGGCTAACACAGAAGGCCTCTGGCTAATGAAGTTCACAGAAGACTGCAAACTAGGAGCCATAGTTAAGTCCCCAAATGATGTGGACATCCTACAGAAGGGCCTTGCTGAGACAGATGCCTGGTGTCAGAGCCATGGCCTCAAGCTCAATGCCAAAATGTGCAGTGTTATCCCCTTTGGTAAAAACTCTGTACCCATGAACTACCACATAGGCAGCAATCTACTTAACACCGAATGTGTGATAAGAGACCTTGGGACCCAGGTGGACAGTAGTCTCTCCTTTGATAGTCACATTGCCGCAGTAGTCAGGACATCCTTCTACATGGCACACCTCATCATAAAAAGGTTCTCATCCAGGAAAAAAGAGGTCATTGTTCCCCTCTACTCGATACTCATTAGACCCATTATAGAGTACAACGCCCCTTTTGGAATGTAACTCACAAAACATCTGCAGCAGCTGGAAAGGCCACAGAAGTACCTCACAAAGGGGATTACTGGCCTCAAACAAATGCCCTACACTGACCATCTCAAAAAACTCCAGCTTTATTCCTTAGTATATCGCTTACTGCGAGGTGATCTCTGCCTAACATATAAAGCTATGTCAAACCCAGAGCTGTTGGACATGCTACACCTAAAGAAATCCCAATCCCTCCGAGCTACATGCTCTAGGGACCTAAACCTTGTCACCACATTAAACAGGACATGCTGGATGGATAGATTCCTGTCCCAGAGACTTTCCATACTCTGGAACAGGCTACCCATCTATGTCAAGCAAAGTTCTTCATTAGGACTCTTCAAGAAAAATCTTGATGAGTGGATGGGAAATAGGAAATACACACCGGGGATCATTTCTGTGCCTCTGCTCGACAGTGGCTCAGGAAAATAACTTTCTTGGGTGGCGTAAGCCAGGGAACCTTGTTGGCTAGGCTTATGTAGACCCTTGCGCCGATAGCCTAGTACCTACCTATGAACCTATGAACCTATGAACATGCAACATAGGTAGACTTTCTTCTAGTAAAGAAAGAGCACTGGGGTAAATCCAGAGATTGCAAAATCATCCCCAGTGAAGCAGTCAGCTCATAGCATAAACCACTGGTTGCCACAATCCGTAAGCAGTGGTCAGAGGTAAGTACATACGTTCCTAAACAATGTTCAGGCCAAAAGGCCATCAAAGAACACTCATTCCCTAATATATAGCTCCTGGACTTTAGGGCTATTACCTGCCCAAAAATCTAGTCATTTTTTTTAAATGTTACTACTTTGTACCTATCAGATTTCAGCTGGGTTATTATTCCACAAATTAGCCATTTAATTACAAATGTTCTATAATTTTGCAGTGCATGCACTAATTTTTTAAATTCATATTGTTATAGCTAAACATTTTTCTACACCTATACATTTTCTGTTAAACATGCACTGTAATACTGGATAATTTAATGTTGTATATGCTAATATTAGCTTTCCTCTTATATCTCTATAACATATAGAAGAAAGCTCCAAATGTCTGCACATGTTATTATAATTAATGGCTGTAATTCTTTTACTGCACATTTCCTCATTTCTCTAATTGTCGGTTACTATAAACACAAAACGTCTTGTACACTGAAATAGGTCTAAGGTCAAGAGAGACAAGTTTGAAGGCCTGGAAGTTGACTGAAGAGAAAGCACAACAGTTCTACCACCTCAGGTAGAAGAGGAAATAGGTAGAGGTGAAGAAGAATAGCAGAGCCTCAAAACAGCATGTTTGAGGACTGTAGAACACACATGGCTGAGCCAGGTATGGAAAAAAGGTACACAAGGAAAGGTGGTCATGGAATGCAGAAATCCAGGAAGTCATCAGAAGAAAGGAGTGCAGGAAACATTGTGAGATGGGAATTACAGATTAGGCTTGGAATAAATACTGCTTGGCTAACAGAGAGGCTAAGAGTAATTGCAATAGCAAAGAGCAAGGCATCAGAAGCACTCTACTAGCTTCTGTAAACTGACACAACAGATGGCACAAAGAAACTCTAATATGTTGCAAGGCAAAGACAAAAAGATAAAGAACACAGTTAGTGAGACACACTTCATAAGGGAAGCCAGCAACAACCTGCTCATCAGTCCACAGGACAAAGAAGGCAGATGGAAAGTGCACTTCCAGCAGCTAGGGAAGAGGTGGCTCCAGAGGCTACTTATATCAGTATGGAAGAAAACTCAGTTGAAACTGTACTGCTGCAGACTTGGCCTGCAGTGAAAGAAGAGGAGCCCACTCTAGAAAGAGTAAATTGACAAGTCTGATCTGTAAAGCCATGGAATGTATTGTTGTGGATCTCATAAACAAGGACATAGGCAATCTCCAAGCACTTGACCCCACCCAGTTCAGATTCATCAAGGGCAGATCTTACCTGTTGAACCTATTGAATTTGAGACTGTCACCAAGGCCCTGGATGAGGAAAGTCAGTACATACAAGGCCAAGGCCCTTGACACAATCTCCCACTTGGGCATCATCGAAAAGCTTACACAACTTTGCATAAATCCCTATCTCATCAGCTGGGTGGGCATGGGCATCTTGCTCACTGACAGGACCCACAAGGTCAAAATAGGTGCCTCCATCTCTGATAGCAGACCTGTCACTAGTGGTGTTCCCCAGGGATCTATCCTGGGACCCCTACTGTTTGAGATCTACTTCTCAGAGGTCCAGGCAAAGGCAAAAGGCCTGTGGCTGACCAAGTTTACAGACGACTGTAAGTTGGGTACTGTCATTGACTCACCAAATGATGTTAACATACTGCAAGAGGGTCTCATGACAACAAATGACTGGTGCCAAAGTCATGACTTCAAGTTAAACACAAAAAATGTATCATCATACCATTTGGCAAAAACATGGCCCCTACTGATTACCACATCAATGGCAACCCCATAAGCACACAACCTGTGGTGAAAGACATGGGTACTCAGGTTGACAACAATCTCATATTTGACCATCATGTAGTGGCAGTGGTCAGAAAAGCCTTTTACTTGGTTCATCTCATAAATAAAGGGATTGCAACCATAAAAAAAGGAAGAACCTCTCTATACTCTTCCCTCATTAGGCCAGTAATTGAGGATAACACCCCATTTGGTATGTACCACTTCAGATATGTACACTAACTGGAAAGGCCACAGAAATACCTCACAAAGAGAATCCATGGCCTCCAACACCTGTTCTATGTGGACAGGCTCAAATCTCTGTCACTCTACTTGGTATTGTACAGATTGCTCAGAGGTGATCTGTGTCTTGCCTACAAGGCAATCTCAGACCCTGCCCTACTAGAGATGCTCCATATCTGTAAGTTTAACTCCTTGTGCATTACCCACTCGAAAGGCCTAAATCTAATATGTGACATCAACAAAACCTGCTGGAGAGGCAGGTTTGTCTCCCAGAGACTACCCCCTCTCTGGAATAGACTTCCCATACACATCAAACAGAGTACCTTGCTGACCCTCTTTAAGTGCAACCTTGATGAGCGGATGGGAAACCACAAATTTATCCCAGGGGTTCCATATGTATCCTTCATTTACAGGGGTGACAGGTGCTAACTGAGGTTTCTTTTTTGGGGATAAACACTCTTGGCTAGGCTTGTGAGGGCCCCAGGGCCATTATCCTAGTAACCTCCTATGATCATATGCTCCTAAGTAAATACAGCATTAAGGAAATGAAATTTGGGAAAATAGCAGCCTCAGATGAGAACACAGCAGATATGATTAAGATGCTGTGTGAGTTAGGGAAGAAGTGGCTCCAGAGGGTACTTGTATCAGTATGGAAAGAAATTTGTATCTCAGATAACTGGAGAATAAGCATTCTAGTGCTATTGTAGATGAACAAAGGGACATTCACAACTGTTTTCAGTATAGGGGTATCAAACTCCTTTCAGACTGCATGAAAGCTATGGAGAAGGTGATTGATAAAATGAGCAGAGTAGTAAAAAGTAAGATGGGAGATAAGTTCTGATTCACATCAGGATGCAGTGCAACTGACCCAATGTTTACAGTGAGACATTGTTGAGATGAAGAAATAGTCCAACTGGACATGCCTAGATGTGGTGAAAGCATATGGCAAAGTCCCAAGAAAGTTGATTTAGGCACCCCTGCGATGGTTCAAAGTCTTAGAAACATTGGTAGATTTAGTGCAGGCTATGTTCAAGAACCCAGTAACCCAAATATGAATGGTATTCAGACTCACAGAGGGGTTCCCATAGTCGAGAAAAGGGAGGGATGTAACATGGCATTTTTTGTTTATAAGCTGGTTGGGAAAATATCAAACCTTCAAGAAGGACCTCTCTATGGGATCAAAAGACCTCCTAGATCACTGGTGAAACCACTAAAATCCAGGAGTTATCCAAGATCCATAAATGTAATTTGTTTCATTTTTGGACAAGGAACTTGTATTAAGAACTGTTTAGTTTAATCCTCATGCGAAGGTGGGCAACATCATTAGATATGATAACGTCTTTTCCTTAAAAACAATGGAAAAAGAAAACTTCTTGGTTCTTAATAAAACCCCTTAAAATAACAATATTAAAGCTTGCATTTTTAACCAGAAAGAAAACTGCTATCTAATGATGCAATATTTTTAATGTCTTTGAGGAATCTAGTATGCTAAAAAAAATCATAGAATATCACCAGCAGTGAAGAAATGTATTGCCACTATTCACCTCTAAAAAGATATGTTAGTGTCATAGTATCATAGTAGAATACTAGACTATCAACCCAGGGGCCTTTTTAAGCCTAGCCATGCTTCCCAATCAAATCTGATAGTTATTGGTTCCCAAAAGATATGTGGGGGTCTAAATAATTGGGCATGGTGGCCGAGCATTTACAAACTTCCTGTCTCTAATAGAGACACAGGTGCCATACCGGGTGTTTAATTATGGTTCGATATCCATTGATCCAAGTTAGTTAAGTGCAGGGGCGAACTCTGCTTCTCATGCATTGGAAGCCTGTTCCAGAGAAGAGAGAGCCTCTGGGACACATACCTGTCCCTCCAGCATGTCCTGCTTATGCTGTAGGCAAGGTTTAATTCCCTGGATTGATGTTCTTGATGCTATTTGTTTTACAGATGTGCAACAGGTCCATTAGGGCTGAATTGGGGGGTGCTTTGTAGGCCACCTCTCAGCAACCTGTAGGAGACTTAGTATAAGGACAAGGCTTTGAGGCACTCTGCTTAGGTCTTGTTTTCCTCACTATGTATTCTTTTAGTGAGGAATCTCTGAGGGCACCCCAGTTGTTTCATATGCCTGGCCAGGTACATACTTAAGGGGGCACTGTACTCAGTAATTGGTCTTATGAGAGCAAAGTACAATGGAACAATGACATGTTTGGATCTAAATGCCATACTATTGCTTATAAGTTGTACAACATAGAATGATTTCCTAACTACAGCAGACACATGATGGACAAATGCTAAATCATTCTCTATGTGCATTCCCAAATCCCTAACTACAGAGTATAATCTTAGGGGTGTGTTGCCAATGTAGTTGTTTGCTGGGGTGGCTGTCCTGAAAGATACTATTTCACACTTTTTGTCATTTAGTTTTAGACCATGACTCTGGCAACAGTTATTCGTCTGTGTCAGGCCTTCTTGGAGGATATTTATGTCATGGGGGATTCAATGACTGGATCTAATTTGCAGTCCTCTCCAAACTTGGTCAGCCAGAGGCCCTTGATGTAAGACCTTACCTCAGAGAAGGAGATGCCAAGCAGGAGCGGACCCATCCTTAAGCCTTGAGACACCCCACTAGTAACTGGACTTTTTGGGGAGGTAGACTCACCTATTCTTGGGTCCTGTCTGTAAGCTAGCTGTTTATCCAGTGGGAGATATAGGGGCTTATACCTAAGTTAATGAACTTTCTTCAATGCCTGAGTGAGGTATTGTGTTAAATGCCTTGACTAGGTCGAGGAAGGCAGTATGCATTATTTGTCCTTGTCCATTGCTTTGGTGACCTACTTGAAGTCTACCAGGTTGAGTAGGCAAGATCTACCCTTGAAAAACCTAAACTGATTTGGATCCCATGTTTATAGGTTACCTATGTCATCATTTAGGATATCCATGATTATTCTCTCCACAGTGTGCCATATCAGGCTAGTTAGGTTTATGGGTTGATCGTTCCCTGATTCAGTGGATGTCCAGCCCTTGTGCAGTGGGACAGCTGTTGCTGTCCTCCATTTGTTTGGCACAAAGCCCGGTTGAAGGCTGTGGTTAAATAATGTTTCTAGGGGTCCTGATAGCTCATGTTTGATGCTATTAAGAAGGCATCCTGGGATCTTATTAGGACCCATTGATGCAGTGTTCTTGGTATTGGAAAGGACCTTGAGCACCTGTTCTCCAGTGATAGTTTGGGAGTTATGGATGTGGGCATTTCCAGAGGGGCATGGGGGGGGTGTAAAATTAGAGTTAAATTTGCTGAGTACGAGCTTTGGTATATCTTCTGGCTCCATATAGGTGGCACCAGTTACAATTAATTGGATATATTCCTGTATATTTTCTTTGAGATTATAAATAAAGCTGAAGAAAGCTTTGTGATTGACCTTGGCCTGTGAGGCTACTTTTACTTCAAATTTAGCTTTGGTGGACTTTATTAGGCTGATGAGGGATATTTCTATCTTACAGGGCATTGCACCTCCTGACTTTTGCCATGAATTTCTTTGTTTAGTTATGCAACCTATTGATGGGATTCCATCAGGGCGGCTTATTTTTTGAGTTGATCCTATTTTTAATTTGGGTAGGTACAGTTGTCTCTGTGCAACTGCTAATATGATTATACAGGGATTATGTGAAAGATTCTGCATAGGCAGTGGTGTTCTCAGAGTTTGGGGGGCTTGCAATTTTGCCAGAGTGCCATTTAGTAGGAAGTTTGCTAGAGAATAATTCTTAAAAGTTCATGGGTTAGCCAGTATCCCTGGTTTTCCGTTTACTTCAAACGAGGCAGCTTTATGGTCTGACCTCACCAGTGAGGACATTACACTAGGGAGGGTGCAATGTTCTGCCATGTTTGTGGGAATCAGGTCAAGGATGTCTGCACCCCTAGTGTGTGTACAGACTAAATGGTCCAAGGTGTTTTGTATTTACATAGTCCATGCATCTTTGTGCCAGCATGTTATGGTGATGTATATGATTCCCAGTTTATATTGGGGTAGTTAAAGTTACCCAAGATTATGATGTTAGGATGAAAGGAGACTGCCTACAGTGCATTTAAGTATATATTATGTTTTTTTCTGAGTCATAGAGGTGGAGCTGTAGCTTGCAAGGATATGATATCATACTTTGTCTAAGGTAATTTGGATGTGGGGAAGCTCAAGTGCATCATGCTGTCAGACCATCCTTGAGGTGTGCTTGTCCCTTCCTGTGCAATAGTTGGTCTAAATGTGTGAAAGGCTTCATGGCCCTTCCCTGCCAGGGTCTCACCACAGCCTTAAACCATGTCATAGTAATCGCACACACATCTATAAGCATTTGGGTGTGGGGAGCTTGCAGGAGGTTTTTCTTGGTTAGACTCCTGACATTGAGCAGTAACACCTTCACATTTTCCTGGGCTGGTTTAACTGTGCTAGTAGGCTTATCAGGTTGGCAGTGCCTAAGAAAGGCAGTTGGAGGATGTACAAGGTTTTAGCCAAGATTATAAATCCCAGCTGGTGACATGGTCTGTCAACCATATCCTTCCAGGCTGACAAATATTGTACCCCCTTCAAGTGACACGATACTCTAAGTCAGTTGTTAAAGTCAATTATTTTCTGTTCATATTGTAATATAATTCTTGTAGAAGGTAGAATTCTGCTTAATGCTAGGCTCATGCTGGCCTGGGACATATAGTCCAAGAGCTCTGTCATGTCCCGCTTCATGTAGTCCAGGGAAGAACTTCTCAGGTCATTTATGCCCACATGGACATGAGTCATACCGGTACTTGTGGTTCAATGATCTAAGTGCATGCATGATATGCTGGATTCTGGTCTTTGACAGACAGATGACCATAACTTTCTCTTTGCTTAACCTGGTGAGTGGGACATCTGTGTGCGTCAAAATGAAGTCTCCTATGACCAGAATATTGGGTTGTTGATTGTGTACTTTATGGGCTTAGACCATATATGTCATATTGGGTGCTGATTTTGTGCAATGTGCATGAGGTTGCTGAGGATACATTTGTTTGTACAATGTCTGGAAGATCTTTGTGGTTTAAGGAGATTACATTTAAGAGCCTCATAATATATGGGCCTATATGTCTGGTCCATACTATGTGAGATGGATGTACTGTATGTGTTACTGACAACCTGTTTGTTATTATAAGTGCTTGTATGTGAGGGCCTTGCCTGCAGTGACATTATGTAACTACATCTCTCGCACACCGTATTAGTTTGTTTAAGTATTAAGTGGTCGTCAGTTAACATGGGATAATTGCTGCATTACTTCAGGATATCCATATACACCAGGCTGTCTGCAGAGATAGCAGGGAAGTACACATCCATGACTATGGATCCCTATTTCTTGTCCTACAAGGGGATGATACAAGATGGGTTTAGAGCTGTCTAGTTTGGTTGCTGTAAGAGTATAAAGTACAATCAGGATGATCTAATTTCAAACTCAAGTTGGGGGGGTGCTCATCGGTGCCTAAACTAGGTTGCTCTTTGTGCAGCTAATTACTATATGAATTTTACGTGTAGTTTCATGTGAAAATGTTCAATTATGTGTGCCTGTGTATATACAGGGCACTGCTAACCACCACTGTACAATGAGCAGTGAGGCACAAATGTTCTGAATTTAAAGAGGCAGAGAAAGCTGACTAAACAAAGCAAATACCCTCTGACCAATCAAGCAGTCTTAATTAATTCCTTCCTATGTGATCATCAGCTCAGACAGAACCAGACCACCATCTACTCCCATTAGAAAAGCAGTCCCAGGTCTTAATGTAAAACCACACTACAGTTTGCTCAAAGTGAATTCAAACAGGACAATCAAACAAATTAGCCAGAATCACCCTTTTAAAATGGCTACAATGCAGTGAAATTGGCAACATGGTCAATGAAAAGCACAGTCCTTTACAGTGAGAAAGGGAAGAAAAATAAAATAAATAACTCAAAAATACAGCAGTGGTACTCATAAATATCTTAGAAAAATGCAGAAAAATTAATGTAAAGAACTTATCCAGTTCGATTCTTGTCTGGGGTGCCTTCTGTGCAGAGTCTGCATGTCTTCCCTGCGGTCACGTGGCTTTCCTCCAGGTGCTCCGGTTTCCTCCCACATTCTAAAGACATGCGGTAGGTGGATTGGAAACTCTAAACTGGCCATAGATGAGAGTGTGTTTGTGAGTGTGTGGTACAAATGAATTACAGTGGCAGAGCTAGCCACCTGGCAGTGTAAACCTTGGCTCGAGATGATTGTCACTGCTGAAGTGACACCCCCACACCATGTGCAAAATGGGAAAGGGGGTTGAGGATGGATGGATGTATTTGTGTTAGGATTAAAATGGATACAAGCTAAGTGTTTATGATACCTCTGGAAATGAGCCAAGAACTGTGCAAATATGCCAAATTTAAAGGTAGGCATGTTTAAAGGAAAAGATGAAAAGTGGCTACCTTACACAGTGATAGATTTAGGCTCTGGTGCAGGGGCACACCCCCTTTTTATTGTCTATCAAGACCTACAGTCATGCCTCTCAAGTGTACCAATCAGTTTCTTACTGAATTCCTTCCTTAGTGGTAGTACAGTTGCTTGATCATTTTCTTATTGCATTCTGTTTTTAGTGGTAATAATGCTTCGTTTTATGAAGTTATGGTTTTCCCTTTCAATGAATTGTGACCACAGCCATCTGCACAAATTTTCTCAATGCATTCCAGTTTAGTTATAATGTACCTACCTTGACTAAGTTGCTTTTCTCCTTCTCTGTACAGATTCTTTGCTGTTTATCCCCATATGATGACATGAGTCATGAATTTCTGATCCAATTGGATACCGATGAGGAAGTTTACCAGATAACCTATCAAAAGAGATAAATAAATAAGGCCAAGTAAGTTGCAGAGTGGCCATTGTGGTACATTTAATTATACTACTGTATTTCTCAGTAAATAAGGCCTAACCAGAGAATAAGGCCTAGTATGGTTTTCCAGGGTGGTCATAATATAAGCCCTACCCCAAATATAAGCCCCAGTTAAGATCGTCAACAACACATGACAGACTTGTTGAATTATAAAATAATAATATTATTGACACCTGTTGACTGAGGTTATCATACTCTGCTCACCATTTTTGGACCATTCGGACACCCATCTTCTTCTCTTTGCAGAAAGTTATAAAATTCTTTCCCCGGGAGTCCTTCATGATTCTTACTGTAATCCCAATCCTCACTCACACTTGACGTTTGAGATCTTTGGCCCATAAATATTAGCAAGTGTACTTTGATTGGTCAAAGTACAGACAACACACGTAAAACGTGCGCACTTGATAATGAATGGGTGTGGTTATCTCTTCTTAACTGTCGCCATTTTTGTTGCCACTCCTGTCTCGTAAGTCTTCAATTAACCCCTCCAGACAAGATGAGTGCAAAAAGAAAGAGCTGTTTTGTCGAGTACAAGAAAGGAATCATGGAGGATTCCCGGGGAAAGAATCTGATGGCTTTCTACAAAGAGAAGAAGTTGGATCTCCGAATGGTCTGAAAATGGTGAGCAGCGCACGATAACCTCAGTCAACAAGTGGATGAGGAAAATGCTAAGAAGTGCAAGTATGGATTAGTTCGGCAACCATTATTTCCTGAGCTGGAAGACATCATCTGTGAATGGATTGCTAACAGGAGAGCAAAGACTTTAGTTGTGCGCAGGGCTGATATTCAAGCATTTGCCCTTGCAATGGCACCACACTTAGAAATATCCCCAGAAGAATTCAAAGCATCACAACATTGGCTGGATGGCTTCCTTTAGTGATATGAACTGTCTCTAAGGAGATTGACAACACTGTTCAAGCTGGAAGATACTGAAGTTATTAAACGTGCACTTGCATTCAAGTCCTTTGTTGATGGCATCGACTTTTCTAAATACCAATTCTCCAACATGATTGCTATGGATGAAACTGCAGTGTTTATGGGCCAAGGATCTCAAACAACAACTGATCAGAGGGCTTCCTCATCAGTCTATATTCCCTCCACTGGTTATGAAAGTGCACATGTTACCTGTATTTTGGCAATTCATCTAGATGGAAAAAAAACCCCGCCTCTAATCATTAGTAAGGACAAGAAAGATAAGATTGAACATGTTTCGGGCATTTACATTCTTGAAACCGAAAAAGCCTGGTGCACACAAGCAGTTATAAGGAAGTGGGTCGATGTAATGCTGCCACTTGTTTTGTGAGGTGGCGAAAGAGGTGTGCTAGTCTGGGATTCAGCCAGCACTCACAGCGCTAAAGACATGAAGAACTTCCTTGCACAGAGAAGAATAGATCAACTAATCATTCCCGCAGGAATGACTGCCTATCTCCAGACTCTTGATATTGCAATAAACAAGCCATTTGAGGACCATTTGCGCATGGAACTCAATGACTAAACTTAAAATAGAATGGAGACAAATCAGCATGGAAACTTTGTGAAGCCTAGCCTGCAAGAGGTTGTGACTTGGGTGAAGAATTCATGGGATAAAATCACTGACAGTTGTGTTGCCAAAGCACTATGAGCAGGCTACATGGACAAACAGTGCTCATTTAAGGAGAGCTCTATTGCTAGGCATGACAGATTGGGGCCAATGGTTCTACAGAAAATGGATATGCAACAAATTCAGGCTGGAATTTGAGGGTTGGAGACTTATGACAATGTTTCAGAAGAAGATGACATGACTGTATTTGAATAACTTTTCCGTTATTGGGGCAACAGAATGGATTGCTTTTGCTTTCAGCTGCCAGCAAACTCTTGTCAGTTTTTTGATTTTATTGTATTAAGCTAACGTTTTCTTATCAATGGGTAATTGCAAAGTAAGATCACTAGTTCCCAGACTTTATTTTTATGACTTTCCATCATTCTACTCTTACGGTTTGGGTAAGGAATAAAGAAAGCATCACCACTCAAAAAGTGGCAGTTCTTCACCTGTTTTATTCCCCTCCTCCAATACACTTGTATTGAGATTTTTCTGTACTTTCTGTTAAGCATGAAATATTGCACTGCGAAAGCCAAGGTGTAGATATTCTGAAGTTGAAATGTTTGTTACACTGTTTATATAGAATTCTCACACAACTGTTAACACGTTACCTAGGGCTGTTGCCCAATAACCAAAAAGTACCAAATAAATGTCAATTTGTCTACATGAATAAATATCTGTTTGTGTACATGAATAAATGTTGATTTTTGTACATGAATAAATGTTGATTTGCATACATGAATAAATTATTTTTGTACACGAATAAATTAATAAATGTAGATTGTTGTACGGGGAAGTAAATAAGGCATCCCCTGATAATAAGCCCTGATGCGTATTTCGGCGGGGGAAAAAGAATAAGACCCTGTCTTATTTTTGGGGAAATATGGTAGTTCTTGGGAGATGAAGGAAGCAAAAAGAGATGAGCAAGTCTATTTAGGAGACACGCACACACACACACACACACACACACACACACACACACACACACACACACACACACACACACACACACATGTGCATGCGCAACCATACACACGCACACACACACACACACACACACACACACACACACACACACACACACACACACACACATGTGCATGCTAGCATACACACCACAAGACGCACACACACACACACACACACACACACACACACACACACACACACACACACACACACACACACACAGTGTGCTGCTTCAAAAAAGCCCCTAGCAAAGTGAGCAACAGCCTGATAGTTTGTAGCAGATGTTTTTTTTTTTTTTTAAACCCAAGCTGGCAACTAAACATAAAAACCTCTCAACTGTCCCATATTTCACAAAATAACCATGACTTTGATCATGTTTTTCAGTTCCTCATAATATTTGTGGTTTTCTGGTAAATTGTTGAGGGTTGCAGTCACTAAATAGTGAAAGATACAAGTTTTAGAATTTATATTTTTCAGAAGATGCATGCTTATTCAAAACCTGTTATTACTGCAATATTCCAAGCATGCAAGAGCAATATTTAAAATCTGTCCTTGACTGTTATACTACAAGCTGAGGTTGGCTACTGTTTCAGCACTTAAGTGCTTAATCCTTTTTTTTCATAATAGTTAGGCATCTGAAGTACACAGAGACAAAGTAGCTATAATTGCTGGGGCTATATGTGAAGGAAAATGACTGCTATTGTTTACTCATTATTCTGGCTCTACATGACTAATGTGATTCGAGAGAAACAACTTGGGTATCTGAGATGTACAT
>NC_056741.1:519938831-520110520 GCF_019279795.1 Protopterus annectens
TGTCGGGTGAGATACATCCCGAATGGGGCATTGTACTCGATCATTGGTCTGATAAGTGAAGAGTACAGGGGAACAATGACCTCACTAGATCTGGATGTGAATCCCTTCATGATCAGGTGGGCAATGTAGAAGGTCTTTCTAACCACTTTAGCAATGTGAGTGTCAAAAAGGCCACTGTCAACCTGGGTCCCCAGGTCCCTGATAACCTCTTCTGTGCTTAGTGGATTGCCACCTATATGGTAGCTTGGGGTTACCTTGTTTTTCCGAAGGGTATGACTATACATTTTTGGCGTTTAACTTCAGGCCATGGCTCTGGCACCAGCTATCTGTTTCCGTGAGTCCCTTCTGAAGGATATCCGTGTCCGATGCACTTTCCACTATGGTGCCCAGTTTGCAGTCATCTGCAAACTTTGTCAGCCAAAGTCCTCCCATGTTGGCCTGTACTTCTGAGAAGTAGATGCCAAACAATAGGGGGCCAAGGACCGAGCCCTGTGGGACACCACTTGTGACCGGCTTGGAGTCTGACACAGCGCCAGCAACTCTAACCCTGTGGGTTCTGTCCTTAAGCCAGTTTGCAACCCATCTTGTGACATATGGGTTTACATTTAAGCTGGTAAGTTTTTCTACAATACCCGAGTGGGGTATTGTGTCGAAAGCCTTTGCAAGGTCAAGGTAGGCTGTATGGACTGCCTTTCCCTCATCAATGGCCTTGGTGACTATTTCGAAGAAGTCGACCAAGTTCAAAAGGCATGATCTTCCCTTGACAAAGCCAAACTGGGTCGGGGAATTTCTCTAATTTCTCTAATTTTCCTCACAAACCTTAGAGTTATGCACAGAAGGCTGCTATTGCTTATGTTGTGGTCGGAGACACTGAGCCCATTGTTTTCTTAATTTTCTTCATAAAGTCAGAGGTATACGCAGAAGGTAAATATAACTTGTCTAGGGGCAGAACTAGACAGCAGACTTTTATACAGGTAGCTGTCTTTTGAAAATAGGGGTAAGAAAGTATGATGTTGCTATATATCTGCCCTTTTCAACAGTGGATCTTTATTTCTCACCCATAATATTCTAATCCAACTTCAGTTTTAACTTTATCCCACTTTCTTCACAATCACACATCAGATATCTGCACAAAAGTCTGTGTTCGAGGGAGGGGCAGGCTGTGTATGACAGTAAAGGGAAGTTACATAATTCATGCAAAATCATCATTAATTTGGTTGTTTTGGTGGGAAGGGAGTATAAGTCTCCAACAGCAGGAGGTCAGCATAAATTACTGTGGTTATCATTTGTTTCTGTTTCCTCACAAGCAAACATCAGACAAGCTAGATGTCTTTTTGAGGTAGGGTTGAAGGTGTATGTTGATTGTGAAAGCACATGGTTATTGCATGATTATTGTTGAATAAAAAATGATATATAGTGGAGAGTCAATTATCCGAACATCAATCATGGAATAGCCAATTATCTGAATGCAGCCTTCCAAATTTCAAGTAGGAAAAATCATAAAGTCTGAATATGTAAACATAATATGTATTCACTTGGGCGTGTTTTTTGAGTTTGTAGCCTGCTCATGTGTGAAAAATATTCTTTATTGTCCACTGGAATCTCTCAGTGGTTGAAAAGTGCATTCCTTGCATGTAGAAAAAAAAAACAAGATTTTAGAAGTTTTTATCTGGTTCAATGAATGTATGATTATCTGAACAGTTTGATTATCTGAACTACCCTAGGTCCCAATTAGTTTGGATAATCAAATCTCTACTGTATTGTTGGAAGATACAATATGTCTAACAGCAGCAAGTTGAAATATATTACTATAGCCATTATGATTTTTTTGTTTCTTCTCAATCAAACATCAGAAGTATACAGACTGTAGATATTTTTTGGGAAAGGTGATATATGAAAGCAAATGACAATTACAAGATAACTTCTGAATGATTATTGATATGGTTGTATCTGTCAGAGTGTAACATGGCCATTATATTTATGTAATTCCTTCACAGCAAAGGGTAGTGTACCCTCTTATAAGGGGCACATGGCAGGATAACTTCTGAATGATTACTGATATGGTTTGTTGTACAGGACAATATTCATTAAAGAACAGTGTGGCCATTATGGTTATATATTTCTTTCACAGTCAGACGTAGTATACCCTTTCAGCATGGGTGCATTCCACTGGGACAATATATGTGTGTGTTTTATATCCAAGTGTCTTATGGGAAGTCAGCGAATTTTTACTATAATCCGCCTTTGATGAACTGATATATAACCTGTTATATACAACTAGTAAATCTAATGTTTCTGATGGATTCTGTTTTCACAGTCTTATACATTGTCCTTGATTACACCTAGAGGCTATTCAGTTTTAGACTGCCTTTTGTACGTAAATCAATCTCCGTAATATATGTGCACTAAGTTTTCTTTAGGTAAAAATAAAAATCCACTATAGTTGACCAGAAAATAACATATTTTTTCAGTTGTAACATGTTGTGGTAACAGTGAAGCTGTGGAGTCCATTCCAGAGGCATTCTGCACTGGGCGTTTTGAGGTTAGAATTGCAGTCTTAGGTTTGCTGTGTTTTGTAGCTGTTCATAATTTTATTATTACAGGAAAGTTTTATAATGACATATCAATGGAGAACAAAGGTACTGTCTTTCAAAGATAGGCCACAGTGGTTTTTGATCATAAGCCTTTACTGTGGGAGTCTGACAATTTACTTTTTGTTCTCAGTGTTGTTGTGAACTTCTGCTAAGTAGGCTAAATACAATAAGGATCTAATATACTTCATTATTAAGTTGTCAAAACATTAGATATAAAAAAATTCTTATTTCTCCTGAATACAGACATTTTTTACTCGAGTCAGGACCACCCTGTTTAGACTCACACGGTAAACTATATTCCAATACAAGACTTGTGTATTTGTCTTTATAGATGGAATCACTAGCTAAGTCTATTTTGTAGTTGAATTCATAATAGAGTTTTCTGAGAAGTTTGGTATAATATTTCATATGAATGCAGAAAAATAATCCTGTAACTAGGTATCACCAGTAGTCGTAAACAGCCATTTGTGGTGTGTGTGTGTGTGTATATATATATATATATATAGTCCTTTTCCCGTTAGTTAGGTCGCGCCAGTGGATCACCTTGTCCGCACATTGAATGGCAGCACCACTGGCCGCCCTATATATATATATATATATATATATATATATATATATATATATATACATATATATATATATATATATATATACACACACACACACACACACATAGTCTAGTTGAATTTCTATGAGTGTTAGTTGCCCGAAGTAAGGAACACAAAGAACATCACTGTTTTCTATATAAAATGATTGCTAGTTTGGTAAGTGTGTCATCAAATTCCTTCTTTTGAAAGATTTCTCCTTTCTTCGAGTAGTTGTTCATAAATTCATAGGTAGGTACTAGGCTATTGGCCCTAGGGCCTATATAAGCCTAGCCAAAAAGGTACCCTGGCTTTCGCCACCCAAGAAAATAATTTTCCTGTGCCCCTGTTCAGCAGAGCCACAGAAGTGATCCCCAGGGTGAATTTCCTATCTCCCACCAATCATCAAGATTTTTCTTGAAGAGTGCTAATGAGGAGCTTTTTTGATATGCGACTGTGGAATTGGTATATAAAAGCTTGGCGGTGGGATTTGCTTCCCACATTGGTGGCTGTAGGGAGTCTTGTCCCCTGCAGAAAATACCGATTACTTTTTAACCCTTCTGTGGACATTGGTTTTCATAGTTTTTTTTTCTATTCAGATAGGGTTTATTACCACAATTAACAATGAAGAGCACTGCTACATATTACAGTTGCATCACATCTTATATTTACAGGTTTGCAATGGTGCTATAATAAATTATCCAGTGTTTTCCAGTGTAAATAGGCTTGTCTGTTAATCTCTGATGAAGAGTTTTGTTGCTCATAGTAAAAGCACAGAATGATATACATCTTATACAAACTTTATAAACAGAGCATTATACAGTTGGCTTAATATTTATCGCCAACTTTATCTCATGTGATAGGATGTTCCCATTCATATTGTGCCCTAAGACTCTAAGGCCTCAGAGTAATACTTAGAAAATATTATACAATTTCTCTGTTTTAGGATAGAGATGCATGAATTGTGAAATTTTCAAACATATTTCCCTCTTCTTAATATTAACTAGCCCAGACTGCTTGCTAGATAAATGTAGAAACAGACAAACAGAATCATACAAACTATGTACAAACATTATCTTACAAAGCTAACTTCCTAGGGGAGAGTCATACTCCACTGGGCTGCCAAGATGGCCTTTGTTTTTCAGCAAAAATAGCTAGTAAACAGAACACAAATGCAAAGGTACAAGTATGGTAGCTCAAGAAGCCCACCTCCCTACAATTGGTAATGCATCAAGTTTTAAGAACTTCAAAAAGTAGAGCATATTTTTTAAGCATTATTTTAACAGATAGTGTATAAGAGCCACCATTTAATCATCAGATTACTTCAAATGCATTATGACCAGAACTTCTAATGGCTTATTGCTTATGCTTTGTAGATTACCTAGGCAATGAATTGCTAAATGTTGTCCAAAATTATATTTAGTGTCCAAAGAAATTATGCCACTTCTGTAGAAGCAGTCAGATTGTAGCTCTCTGGGCTTACGTGAGAATCCAAGCTGTGTTCCTTAATGACAATTGTTTCTTGAAATATTGAAACAGATTCTGTACTCCCATGGGTGGGCTATGGGTCCTGCAGGGAGAGGTAGTGCCTGCTCCAGACATGGTATTAGTGGCCCATCGTGGGTTGCTCTTATGTTGATCCATGATGCTAGTTCAGTATGGCTTCTCTAGCACTTTGAGGGTTTCGGCAAGATTTAGTTCCACCCATGAGAAAAAGTCTTAAAGTTTCTGGATACTAAAGCTAAAGTATATCCCCTGGACCTTGCATAGTTTTATAATTGGAAAATATGAAGCTTGCAATCACCTGGTAAGAGCTGAGAAGTCCTGTTCAACAAAGATTCTTAAGTCTGCCCATATTAACTTGTTTGATCACTACGGTTTGGTAAAAATGAATTCTTTTAAAGCATAAGTTTCAAATATCACTATGATATGCCTCAAGGGAGCTGAAGCAGAACATATGGGTTCCATGGTGCTCTATGTGCCCTTTCTATTCATATCTGAGCTTCCTCCATACCGGTCCATGTGCCCAACATATTTTTTCAAAACTAGGGCAGTCTCTACTCTCCAATGTAATCTGATTGAGTGTTTAGTGTAGTTGTTGTTGATTGTTAAAGACTTTCCTTTGTTCTAGCAACATGTATTTGCAGAGTCTCCTTAATATCCCTTATTTCCTGCAAGATTTCTGTAAGTTCTGGTTGTTGAATAGGTGGGGACTTGTCTGACAGCAATTACTTGTGGCTCCATGTTGTCGGTCGCCAGGTCAGGATAAAACAGGCGAGCATCATGAGTTCTTATTCAAGCAGCATTATTGTATGCAAACACATCATAAATGAAGATAAGTAATTTTAACTTATAAACAGATTAGCTGTCATGCACATGGATGTTAACATTCTGGCTGCACCTTCATAATGACACTGAAGCTAACACGTGCTTGGTATTCATATGCACATACAGTTCTTGGAAATGATTCTTAAAGGTACAACACACTTGTTACTCTACATCCTCCCTCTTTGAGAAAATGAGTTAGACATTGTCACTGTAATTAATGCATGTGCAACTTACATAGAAATGATTTTCATCACGCAATTATACAAAGCAAGATACAAATAAACAACTATATCCGAGTTGCTGTGTATTTCACTTTAGGCTTTGACATGCGACCATATCATGTAACATAAAATTTGGGATCTGGTTTAGCAACTGAGATTGTCTCTGCTGACTGTTCAGTCTTAGGAGCACTGGAATCATCTATTGAAACAGTATCAGGAGTCAAGGCATGCTCTGGAACAGGAATATCATCTGGATTGCTCTCAGAGTTAGAGTCCTTATCACAGGTATGATGCTGTGATATCGGTTCTGCTACAGGAAGAAGATGTCTGCAATTTCTCCTGCACTCCACACCCTCAGATTTAACAAAACAGGATCTCGGCTCTGCACAAATACTCGTTACTTGACCAATCCGGTCGAAACCTTTCGCTGTTTGTATCCTCACTGTCTCTCCTTTTTGTAATGGACGAAGAAATTTGCTCAGATTGTCATAGCTGGACTTTTGGAAAGAATGCTTTCTAGATAACTGGGCTTTGATTGCTTGGTTGTTCTTAGCTTTAGGACTCAATAAACTAGAACTGATAGGCAATGTTGTTCTGGTTTGACTAGATAGAAGTCTCTGAGCAGGTGAGCCAAGTATGCCATCACAGGGTATGTTTCTGAGATTGAGTAAGTTAAACATTGGTATTATCACAGTTTGACTTCTCAAGTAATTGCTTTGTACTCTGTACTGCACGTTCAGCAAGTCCATTTGATTGCGGATACTCTGGACTACAAGTAACATGTACAAAGTCCCATTCTCTGGCACATTTCTGAAACAATTGACTGGTGAATTGCATACCATTGTCAGAGATTAATTTCTGTGGACTGCCATGGACTGAGAAATGGCGTTTCAACTTAGTAATGGCATTAGTAGAAGTTAGATTAGTTAGTAGATCGATTTCAAACCAGTTTGAATAAGAGTCCACCTGTACTAAGTAATGTTGTTTGTTCCACTCGAATATGTCAGTAACTACAATAGACCAAGGTAGATCAGGAATTTGACTTAGCTGAAGTGGCTCTCTTTGCAAATGCACTTTAGTACTATTACATACCGAACAGGAAGAAAGTACTCTATCAATGTCTTTCATTAGAGAAGTCCAAAATACTAGTCCTCTTGCTCTTCTCTTAGTAGATTCAAAACCCGGGTGACCATGATGCAAAATCTGGATATATTCTTGTTGTAAGGAAGCAAGAACAGCAATTTTACGACCTTCAAAAATAATGCAATCTTCCATCAACAACTCATCTCTGTAAGGAAAGTAAGATTGCACTTCTGGTGGTACACTGATATAGCTTTTGCAAAACTGGATCAGTCATTGTATGATCTCTTAGCTCTTCAAGTCTTATGGTAGAAAAATTATGCACTTCCATGACATCAAAGTCAAAATTCTCTGCATGAAGCTGTTCCATTATATTTCTAGGTGCTCTGGATAAGGTATCAGCCAGATAAAAAGTTTACCTTTCATATAGACCATTTTAAAGTTGTACTTTTGCAATTTGAGCACCATTCTTTGTAATCTCGCTGAAGCTGAATGCATAGGCTTCTTTAAAATAGTAACCAAAGGGTGATGATCAGTTTCAATCTGGATTTCTTGACCATAGATATAATCATGAAACTTGGAACATGCAAACACTATTGTCAAACGTTCCTTCTCAATTTGAGCATATTGCATCTCAGTCTGGGTAAGTGTTCTAGAAGCATTGGCTACTGGCCTGCCTTCTTGAAGAATAACTGCACCTAAACCAAATTTTGAAGAATCGCAGGAGTTACTGGTTTGTTGACATTATAGTATCTTAATGTTGAGGGGTATCAATTTTCTGATTAAGAAATTCATATGCTCTCTTGTGCTGGTCTAGCCATGACCAAGTAACATTTTTATGTGTGAGCTCTCTCAAAGGTGCTGTCAACTCACTGAAGTCTGGAAAAACTTGCCTAAGCATTTGACCATACCAAGAAAATGTTGTAGAACTTGCATATTTTCTGGTGCTGGCATTTCAAGAATTGCTGCTTTGCTTGGACGAGTCTGGTCTCAAGCCCATACTTGTAAATAAATGATCTACATATGTAACCTCTGGTAGTCTGAATTTGCACTTCAGAGGACTGAGCTCCTTCATGAGTTCATGACTTCACTTCATGTACTCTGTCTAGAACTCTCTTAAAATTTCTGTCATGCTCTACCTCACCATTGCCTCTGACCAATATATCATCTACTATTAATGCGCAAGGATAACCCAAAAATATTTGGTCCATTGCACACTGGAAAACTTCGCTTGCAGAATTTATGCCAAATGGCAACCTGAGGAATCTATAACTTCCAAATAGGGTACTGAATGTAGTCAGCAGTGAGGATTTGCGATCAAGCATCACTTGCCAAAATGAACTCTTTGCATCTAAGACAGAAAAAACAGTGGCATTCAATATTAGGGCTGCAACCCTTTTGACTGTACACATGGGATGATGCAGTCTCTTCAATGCTTTGTTCAAATCTCTTGGGTCAATCCATATTCTGATTTTATCTGAGCCTTTTTTATGAGCTACTACCATGGACAACACCCATTTGGTAGGTTCTGTAACTGGACAAATTACACCTTTTGCACCATTTTGTCCATCTGAGCTTTGACCTTATGCTGCATAGCTATCGGAACTCTTCTTTGCTGGTCTGACCACTGGATTGATTTCTAGGTCTAATTTCATGGAATACACAACTGGAAGTTTGCCAAATCTGTCATTGAAAACATCGGCATATTCTGAAAAAATAGTATTGGTGAAGCTGGAACTAGGACATGTGCTTATCTAATAAGAAAGGTAAAAGAAAGCAGATTCATTTTCAAACTGCCTCTGAGACACAATAATGATTGCACAGGCCTTCGAACCACATAGAACAATAGGCTGTAACAGCTCTTGGTCACATAAGATGAAAGCACTACTAAACCTTCGGTTTGAATTTCTTCACTTCCATAAGATACAAGTTTCGCACAACTAGCCACATTTAGTTGTTCACCAGGTCTGACCCTTGCAAAGGTATCTGCAGACATGACATTACACTTTGAACCAGTGTCTACTTTAAGCTTGGTGGATTTACCATTGATCTGGACAGTACAAAACACTTCATTCCTTGTCAATAAATCTACTGCATCTGTCTTTTCAACAATTACTGATGCACCTAGAAAGCAGACTGTTGCAGGTCTGTTTGATTAGCTTGCTTTTTGGAGTGATCCTTCTTTATAGCTGTGTGAGGCTTACTTGATTTACAAAATCTTTTAAAAATGGTTCCATTTCTTACACTTATAACATTGCTGACCAAATGCCATGCACTTTTCTCTTCTGGACTTATGGTTGGCACCACAACTGCGGCAGTTAACAATAAAGCTTGATTTGGGTTTTACTGATTCAGTCTTATGCTGTACTGAGCAATGTCTATTTTGCACTAGGTAGCCTTGGGTTTGCACTAAGCATGCTCCTTTAACTGAACTGTTCTTGGAATGTGCTAGAAGACTACAGGTTTTACAAGGAAGTCCCACAGGGGCTGCTACTACCATGCGCATCTGCTTTTACGTGTCACATGTTGCATGCTGTCTACATGAGCTCTGGATCCAACTGAAACCATGGAGTTATAACTAGCAAGTATATTTGTGTGCCTTTCTATAACTTCATGAATCTGACAAATTTCAATGGCTTTACTCAGCATTAAATCACTGTCACAAAGCAAAATCCTTCTCACAGCAGAATTATTAATACTGCACATGAGTCTGTCCTTTATTAACTCATCCTTTAAGTCACCAAACCTACACATTATAGCTTTGTTTCTCAGGTCAGTAATATAAGCTGTGAAAGTTTCCCCTTGCTTTTGATCTCTCATGTAAAACAAATGCCTCTCTAGTGTAACATTAGTCTGGGGGTTGCACATTTCTCTGAATTTGTGCTTCAAACACTTGGGGTCTTCTCTTGATTCAGTGTTCACAACATGATGAGTTTCTCCTTCACCTTCATACACCACCAGTGCATAGACAAAAGAACGCTCCCTTTCAATGGTTTCTGACCCTGCTAGGTTCAGCAAAATGAATGCCCTAGTATGTGCATCTTTATCAGAATAAGCTGCTTGTATAAATATATCATATTCTTGCTCAAATATTCTCCAATTCTTTGCAATGTTCTGATCAAATACAAGTGGTTATAGCTTGCGAAATCCATCTGCCATATTGACATATCTCAGTGAAAATTCCTGCAAATATGCATGAACACACACACTTGTACATACACATATACATGTGCTTGAAATTTATGCCAGTACTTGTAACAACACAAAAAGCCTCTGTATAACTGAATTTCACAAAATAAGTTTTCTGGGCACTGCTACACTTTAAAATCTCTTTACTGTAAAGCCACTTGCCTTGAAATTATTTTACTATACGAGCCATTTATCTTGTAAAGGCAAAAATGCTAAAGTCATTTATCATCATTTTACTATACAAGCCTTTGTCTTGTAATCACTTTAATCCCAAAGCCATTTATCAACATTTTACTGCCAAAGTTATTTATCATCATTTTAAGAAACATTTTCAACAACTGTACATTGCGAATAAACTGAGCAATAGAAGCTGAGGGCAAGAAACATTTCGAAGTAACTGTACTTTGTGAATACACTATCTTGAAGCAATGGTACTTTAAGAATAAACTGTTTTAAAGTAATGGCACTTTGCAAATAAACTTTTTCAAAGAAATTGCAATTTGTGAATGTATTGGGCAGGAGAAGCTCAGAGTGAGAAACACCTCAAAATAACTGCACTTTGCGAATAAACAGTACACAGCACACTAGAATTTCACCAAAATGGCTGCACTTTGCCAAACAACTTTGTATAGTGCAAGAGACACTCCGCAATTGCGACACTTTGTGAACAGATACACCCAGGCACAAGAAACTTTGTGAAATGGTTTCACTTGACTGCACTTCATGAAATAGTTGCACTTTCCACACAACAAACTCTACGGAATAAATGCACAATAATAAGCACACACTGTAAGCACTTTTACACACTTTGAGATACTTCGAACAACTCTAGTTATGCTATTCAAGGCTTCAATCAATGCGAAGTAGTAATCTGTACCAAAACAAAGTAATTCGCCCAAAACACATGCAGTCGCCTTTGCTTTATTTATACTCAATGTGCCCTTTTCTGCCCTTTCTATTATAGTTGTTTCACTCATTGAATCTCTTAATGCGCCTTTTATGCCTTTTTGTTATATTCGTTTTGCTCATTTAATCACTTTTCATGTTCATTATACTTTGTTGTGCTCATTTTAACTCTAAACATGCTCCTTTTACTTTTAAATATTTTTGTTTTGCAATTCTGAGGCAATTCTGGACCCTTTTTGTACTTTATTAATGGTCGTTTTATCAAATAACTCAGTTTCAAACATTTTGCCTGATTAATGAGCTCTTTTATATTTCTCATTTGCTTAATAAACTTTTCTGTACTCTTCGTTTGCTTAACAATATGTTTTGTCCCCTTGTAATGCTTCATTTAACCACTTTCAATAAATAAGTCATTTGTGTGTGTTCTCTTTACCTTTGACTTGTTTCTGCCCCTATTTTGCTCTCGGTTCTTTTAGTTTGCCTTCGCCATTACCTCTGCACCCTGTGGCTCTGAAGGATAGTCTTTGCCATCCCTGTTCTAACACCATGTCGCTCGCCAGGTCAGGATAAAACAGATGAGCATCATGGGTTTCTTTATTAAGCAGCTTTATTGTATGCAAACACATCATAAATGAAGTTAAGTAATTTTAACTTATAAACAGATTAGCTGTCATGCACACAGATGTTAACATTCTGGCTGCACCTTCAAAATGACACTGAAGCTAACATGTGTTTGGTATTTATATGCAAACACAGATCTTGGAAATGCTTCTTAAAGGTACAACACACCTGTTATTCTACACATGTTGCTCTGGTCCAGATGCTGTCACCAGTTCTAGTGATAGACTTTTCTTACTGTTTAAGTCCTTCCTCATTTTATTACTCACATGCTGGCCATTAGGTCATTTGATATAATAACACCTCGTTATCGCCTGGTAGGTTCAATTTTCTGCTGGTGCTTTATATAAAATGCCTTTGTAAGTGATGGAACATCTGAGTTGGTGTGCTCATCTCTGTCACCATACCGGAAGTAGGTGTTTTTTCATTGTTTTTGATGCGCAAGATTTTGTTTTCACATTCCATAGTAGAAACATTTTATATGCCCTGACAGGGACATATATATGCAATATGATAACCTAGCAAACCTGAAAAGTAATTGACTAAAAACCAATTTGACTGAAAACTCAATTGACTGAAGCCTATTTCATTGACTCACAAATCATTGAAAATATTCAACATAAGAAAATACAACATAAAATAGTGTTAAACAATGCTAAAACAGAGGA
Source organism: Protopterus annectens (assembly GCF_019279795.1). Lineage (NCBI taxonomy): Eukaryota > Metazoa > Chordata > Ceratodontiformes > Protopteridae > Protopterus > Protopterus annectens. The sequence continues at coordinate 519,951,020 of NC_056741.1, forward strand.
GCTGATCAAATATCAGCTGACCCAAGTGTAGTAGTTTTGTCAGTGCAAGATTGCGCTACTGTGGGGATTGGGGAATATGCTTTTTCTCCACTGTTATGTGATCTTGGAGTTGGTATATATAATTAGTAGGTGGTGTAGGAAGTGCAAGGTGCTTGGCCTCCTGAAAAAAACATTGAGGTCTTTTTCTCTTTAAAAGAATTGTGCATATCTCTTCTTCAAAAGGCAGTATCTTGTGACAGATGCCATGCTACTTGATAATTTAGTTCCTAATATGTCTTCATTTCAATCCAGCATAAAATGTTAAGTCAGCAGTGGAAGGAGGTATCCAAGTAAAAACACTCTTTTTAGTGTTTTCATTCTTTTTAATGAAATTCACAAGGACTTCTTCAGAATCAAACCCACAGTTCTCATAACACTTAAATGCACACACCAACACATCACATGACCAGTCTGTTAATGTAATAGTCATTAAGTACAATAAGCTTAAGTCTCTGTTTTAAACATATCCTGCAAAAGTGCTACTTAAGTTTAAAAATCATAACTAAATTCTTCTGTTTTTTAAAAAACGTTTAATGTTTATAACATCATTCAAGCCTGATGACTTGTCAGAAGATAAGCATATCTGCCATAATGCTTCACTGACTTCAAGTCTTGTATTGAAGTTGCCAATTAAAGGGGACACAACTACACTATCTAGAACATAAAAAGAAAATTTCCTAAAGCTACAGCAAGCACGTTCTGGTTAATGCATTCCTTATATCCTTGTTTTTAATAGCTATAACACGTTCATAAATACATTTAGCAAGCTTTCTAACAGTTTTGCCTACATAAAAACTGGGACAAGATTCACAAAATGCAAGGTAAGCTACTCTGAGTGTAGCAAGTATAACTGTTTTTAACCCGAGTCTGAGTTTTGACATTCTGTAAAATAACAGAAGAAGCTTCAAAAATATATCTACAATATTTACAATGTTGACAATGAAATGTACCAACACAAGAATGATGCACTGTGTTAGAAACATTAAAGCTAGACCATCTTATCTCAAAAAATTATTTTAAGATAAGTGTTCTTTGGTAATCAAAGATGGGTTTATTACCTACAATGTTGACCAACTCCCTGTTAGAACAAAATAATTTTCCAGTTATTGTTAATGACATTTCTTATAATATGACTCTCACAGGAAATTAGTAACAAAAAGGACTCAGAATGCTGATCACTTCACATTCCTCTTAAAACAATAACCATGTTTTAAGATCTGTTTCTGAAGTTCTTGTGAGTTCCATTAAAAGAATGAAAGCACTAAACAGAGTCTGTTTTTATTTGGATACTTACTTCCCTTGTCTACTTATGTTTTATGCTTGTTTGATTTTGTTTACGTTAAGCTTCCAGTTTTTTGGTTTTGAGCTGTTAATTGCAATCTGTTTACTCAAGTTGTATAACCAGACTGAGACATTAATATGCCCTAATGTTTGTAGTCACTTTACGCCCCTCTGCACATACACTTTCCTTACTTCCCCCATCTTTGTTACTCAGCTCTTATACCACACCACTGCTGCTCCCTTAGCATACTGCAGGAGCTGTCCTCAGCAGTATGCAGTGCATTTTTCACTGTTAATTCCTACTACCATTTTCCTTATCCACTTGGCAATATTATAGGTCCATAGGTGTTTACTAGGCTAATGACCACAAGGGCCTTTTAAGCCTAGCCATGCATCCCAAATCTCTGGCAAGTTATGGTAACCTTAATAAGTATAACCAGGGGCTTGGGAGATTAAAAATTTACAAGCAGGGGCATGGAAGATGAACCATTTACAGGCTGCCTGTGTCCATTAGAGACAGGGGTGTCAAACCAGAGATAGATTTCCTGTTCCCCATCCAATTATCCAAGTTACACTTGAATTGGTTAGGGAGGAACTCTGCTTCACATGAATGGGGAGCCTGTTCCAGAGACTGGGTAGTCTTCAGGATACATACCCGTCTCTCCAGCAGGTCCTATTTATATCACATGCAAGGTTTTAATAATTTTGAAAGGGTAATTCTGGTGCTGTTTGTGTTGTAAGCATGCAGGATGTCCATCAGAGTGGGGTCTGATAATGCCCTGTATGCCAGGCATAGATCTCCTGTCAACAGCCTGTAGGAGTCAGAATACAGGGATAGGGCCTTGAGGTGGTCTGCATAGGACATGTTACTTACACCCTGTATTCTTTTATTGCAGAACCTCTGTGGACATTCCAATTATTGGATATGCCTGGTTAGGTACATACCAAATGCAACATTGCACTCGATGATAGGTCTGATGAATGCTGAATACAGTGGAACAATGACTTAATTTGACTTAGATGCTATACCTTTGTTTATAAGTTGCGCAACATGGAATGATTTCCTCACTACTGTAGACATGTGATGCTTAAAGGGTAGATTACCTACTATGTGTTTCTCTAAGTCCCCTAACTACTAGTTCATCTGTAAGGGGCGTGTTGCTAATATTATAGTTACTAGGGGTGGATGACTTCCCAAAGGATACTATTATAAATATTTTGGCATTTAGTTTTAGTCTATGGTTTTGACACCAGTTGTTTGTCTGTGTCAACCATTCCCGGAGAACATCTGTGTCAGTGTGGAATTCAATGACAGCTCCTAATTTGAAATCATATGCAAATTTAGTCACCCAGAGGCTACTAACTGGTCTTGACTTCAGAGAAGTAAATGCCACAAAGGAGTGGTCCAAGGACCAAGCCCTGAGGGACTCCACTTGTGACTGGCCTGTTTGTAGAGGTGAACTCCCCAATTCTAATTTCCTCGGTCCTCTCTGTGAGCTAGTTGGTTATCCACTGGGTGACACAAGGTTTTCTACCTAACCTCTTGAGTTTGTAAACAATGTCCAAATTGGGTATTGTGTAAATGCCTTGGCCAGATCAAGGTAGGCAGTGCGAACCATTTTGCCCTCATCAGTTGCTTTGCTGACCTTCTCAAAGAAGTCCACCAGGTTTAGTAGGTATGACCTGCCCTTGACGAAACCAAACTGGGTTGGGACCAGTGTCTGGAGGTTCACTATATCATCAATCATTTGGATGATAATTTTTTCCATGGCTTTCCATATGAGACTAATGAGACTTATGGGTCTGTAGTTTCCAGGGTCTATAGTTGTCCCACCTTTGGGCAGAGGGATGACTGCTGCTGTTCTCCATTCATGAGGCATGCAGCCTATTTCGAGGCTACAGTTAAATAGCAATTCCAGACAGCCTGATAGGTCATGTTTCATGATATTTAGAAAACATCCTGGGATGTTGTGTGGGCCCATTGATGCAGTATTCTTGGCCTTAGAGAGAGAGCATTAAGGACCTGTTACCTAGTGATAACAGGGGGAGTTATATTTGTTGGTATTTCCTGAGGGAAGATTGAGGGGAAGAGAGGGGGGGTAAAGTTGGAGCTGAATTTATCAGCCAGTAGGTTTGCTATATCTTCTGGGTCAGTATGAGTGGGTCCATTTACAATGATCTCTGCATACAACTGTGCATTGCCTTTGAGGTTGCGGCCATAGCTAAAGAATGCCTTTTGGTTATCCTTGGCCTGGGAGGCCAAATTTACCACAAATTTGGCTTTAGTAGACTTTATTTGTCCTCTTTCTTGTTTGTTTAGTTTGATGAGAGTGCTTTTATCCTGCTGGGTGCTGCACCTCCTATTTTTTGCCATGATTTCCTTCCTTCTGTTATACAGCTTACTGATTTTGTGATTCCACCAGAGTGGCTTGTTTTTTGAGTTAGTTCTGTACTTGAGTTAGCTCTTTACTTCTTTCATTCCCAACTCTCTAACCATTTTGAAAAGTATTAATATTCTACTTCTGTCTTCACTATACTGCATCATAATTGCTACAAAAGCTTTCTACTGTTTTATCTTCCTTAAACTTTAACTTAAACAGATCTGATGTAGACTCAAGCCTAAAACTTTAAATATGTCGTGCTTTTGTACTACTGTATTTCCAAGTTTACTGTTGCAAAAATTGTAATCTATTGGTAACCTACAATGTACTTGCTTTTCTTTGTGGTTTTGCTTTTTTTATTACTAACTAGGGTCCCCTCTGAAAATGAATATGGCTAAGCAGTGCCGACCAAGTCAACAAAATCTAAATATATGAATAAATGAATAAGTGAATAAGTAAGTTAACAAATAAGTAGATAAGTAAATAAATACATACTTATATTTATGGCATTTAAACAACACTGAGACAACATAACCTAAATAATAAATATCCCACATGTCTAACCCATTTAATAGAGGTTCACTCCATAAATAACTGCCTTCTAATAAATTCCCTCTTGTTTTCATTGCATTTGGGTGTTGGCTTCAATCAATGGTGACCACAGCATCATTGTTACTAACTCCGTAATGGCCACTAGTAGATCACCTGGAAAGATCATCACCACTACACCTTTAAAAAGAAAGAACTTCAATTTCAGTGTTAACTAACACATGATGATCATATGCCAGTAACCTTCCAATCTGGGTGTAATACCATTTTATTTTACCTGATAAATAAACATCTCCCCTGCATAAAAAAACACTAGCCCTTAAGAAAAGGAGATGAAATAAATCATTGCACACCATACTTTACAGCAGAACTCAAATTGTACTTGCAAATAGTGCAGCAATTGGAATACATATAAAACTAACAGCAGCTAAATAAATTAACATTACTGTGTAATAAGAAATTATTTTAAAATTTGTCAACAAAACTAAAAATTAGTACATTCAAAATAAACTCACCTCTTTAAGAACTTAATAAAGTTATTATTGAACTAAATAAAAATATACCAGAAAATAACATGTCTAGAATCAACCAGCTATTCTGGCTGTGGTCTAAATTTAACGCAACAATAAATATATACAGCAGTTTCTGTTGTCACTGTTTTCTTAGAAGTAGGTGATAACAGAAACAGATGGCATTCTAACTATGTAAGTATATAAGCACCTACCCAAAGCCTATAAATGAATCTCTTTCAACTGCAGCTTTTCAATTACCTAGGATAAACAAGTGCCTCAACATCAATAAACCTCATGGACATCTTAGCACTATTGGCTTCGCCTTACATTCATTTGCATGAGTAATACATTTGTATGCAAACCTCCTCATTAAATCATAAATTGCTCCTTATTCACAGTCATTTATAGAATTACAAAAATTAGACACAGTCATTCATTACCTAAAGTCACAAACCGTTCTTAACTGATCAATTTTAATCAATATCCATCCTTTCTCACCTCTCCAAGGTACTATAAAAAGCAATGCCAGTCAAACTCACCATCTCACCACATGCAGGCTACTTTGTCTAATGACTGTGTTTCCAGTAAATAGAATATCAACCATCTCAACTTCTCTGATGTTTATTACTACATACATTAAGGTAAACTAACTGGAGGCATTTTCCTAGACCTAGTCAAGTTTATTAGTGCTATTTCACATGTTTAACACTGCTGTAACTACTAATATAGTTTGGAATCACTAACACAACTCTGCACTGGTTCTATGAATACTTAGAAACTAAACCCATACACATGCTTTCCCTGGGCATACCTTTACCCACAAGAACCACTTAAATGAAAATGGTAGGGTCACTTCTGCTCTCTGTCTTAATAAACAATACTTTAAACATACTGTATTTGAATAAGGGTCTATATCAGAAGATCGGAGTTTCAAAACTTCGAATCTCATATGGTTGACACCATATGATTGAAGTCTTGAAACTTCAAATCTTTTAACAGAGATCTCTGTACAGCATGGAAAGGGAAGGTTTCCCTTTTCTGCACTGTAGTGCGATCTCGGAGTTGGTATATTTAAGTAGCGGGGTGTGTGGGTGTGTAGGGGGGCTTGCCTTAGAGTGTTTAAATGGTTTGTTTTTGTAGGTTGTTGTGTTTTGTTACATTTGATGTTTCAAGACTTCGATTATATGGTGTCGACCATATCAGATTTGAAGTTTTGAAACTTCGATAATGTGATATAGACCCTTTGAATAACTGTTTCATTTGCATCAACAACCCATTTTTCTGTGTAAATATGTATCTGAAAAGCTCAAAATTCTAAGCCTGTACTACTTAGGTCATCTTCTACTGCTATAGGTTCATATGTGATTACTAGGTTAACAACTCCTGGAGGCCTTTTTAAGACTAGCCAGGCCTCCTAAGGTGAGATTCAAACCCTATATCGTGTGTCTGTGAGGTAAACAACGTAATCATTATGCCAGCCCTCAACCCCTATATGTCCATATTTACCACTTTTCCTGCTCCTCCCAGGCTGTAGTTGGGGCAAGGCAAAGAGGGGGCTCCCTGGGTGCAAGCTATGAGTGGGCATAGAATATGTGATGATTGTTCCGTGACAGCAGCAGCAGTATTAAGTATTTATGCCTTCCACTTACAAACTGCTATGCTTGTGATCTAAACTTTTCCAGGTGAATTGAGGCACTACAGATACTTCTATTTGTTTAAGCAGTATTTATAATGGTAAATAACTAAACTCAATTCTGGATATCATTTATATACCTGATACGTAAACAGATTTTTGTCATATTTTACCGCAACCCCACAGATATCACTCTGTGATTATAACAAAAAAAATGACATTCTGACATCACATGTACTATTACAAGCTATAGGTAAGTTAAAGTTGGCCTAGGAAACATCAGCTCAGAACCAATATGTCCTGGATATGTAGGCATTTCTCAAAATACTGTAAACAAATTGATTCGAAATAAAAGAATCAAGGTTGGTGTAAGAATTGATAGGACTGCAGAATATTGGAATAACCTGGAAATAACTGAAAGAAACTCGAATGAGACTGGAATGAGTGTCTTTATCTTTTAATTACTTAGAACAGGTACCAGTCTGTCCTTTATGTGCAAAATCCTTTTATACCATTCAGAATAAAAATGTGGATACACTGTAGTTCTGTTAAAAATGTTTTATTATGTACGGTGGAGGTAGATGTCAACAATATCTGAATCATATCTTACTGTCTCCAATAAGAGTGCTGATAAGAGTGCTGATAAACTGAAATATACTGAATTATTATGTCAGTAGCTTCTGAACTCATAATACTGTCTGTAAATTCTGTACTCAGAAATATCAGATCTTACTGTCTGCAGTAACAGTGCTGATAAAATGAAATAGATTGGATTATTATGTCCATGGCTTCTGCACTCATATTCCTTTCCTCCTGAATGATATAATTAATGCTCTATAATGCTGAATATTTGACCTGACTTCTGCACTCAGTCTTGAGTGTCTGTACCGAACTTCAGAGGACTGCACTGCAATAACTTTCTGGATATCAGTCCAAACTAACTGTGTCTGAACTATCTCCTAATAATACAAAGACCCTGTACATTTCAACACATCTCTTTAACCTTGGCTCCCAAGTCTTATACCATCTAAATATGATCTGTTTGTACTCAGTGTACTGCACATTCTGGTAACAAGTTTTATTATTATCAATATTTCTGACTGGCGGTTATTTTCACTGATTGAAAGTACATTCACTGAAACTGTATGCAAAATGTAAAATATATAGGCCTGCTTTACTATGGCTTTATTTCTAAACCTATGCAAACAGAATACTGTATTTTTGTCTAGCAAACTACATTTAAATGAAACCTGTTTTTTACAGTTGGTAGTAAGCATCTTTCATCTTCTGGAGCATTACAGAAACAGGAAGCCTAATAAAATAAGGAATAAAACATCTATAAAATGGAAAGCTGTCAGAAATAAAGTACTAAAACATAAGTAAAAAAAGATAAAGTAATAAAACTTGGTAAAAAAATACAATGAACAACAAGAACTGTAAGAACAATAGTAAACACTGTTTGCTAATGTAGTCTGCCACCAGTATGAACAGCAGTGGGCTCAGAGCTGAACCATGATGCACAACCACTAACATGGGGACCCCCCTGTGAGTCTGAATATTTGAGTCATTGGTTCCTTGAACATAGCCTTCACTAATTCTACAAGTGTATATTCATTTATCAGTCACCCTCTCTAAAATTTTCAAGAACTGTGACAGAAGTTTGATAGCTCTGTACTGCCCAGAGTTGTAGATGCCCTTTTGTTCTTGTACATTGGCACTAGTATGCTTATTATCCAGTCATCTGGAATATGCATTTCTCTTTATACTGCTATAAGTACCCCCAGGAGCCATTTTACCCCTATCTCACCCAACATCTTGATCATATCTACTGTGATCTCATCTGAGCCTGATGCTTTCCCTTGTTACTTCTAATGTAGGCTCCTCCTCTTCTTTCATTGTAGGCTGAGTCTTCAGCAGTGTAGATTCTGTAGGGTTTTCTTCATTCAGAAGCTGCTGGAAGTACTCCTTTCATCTGCCTTTGATTTCCTGTGGATTGGTAAGCAGGTTGTTACTGGCATGCCTTATGAAGGGTGACTGACTATCTTTATCTTTCTGTCTTTGCCTTGCAACCTTTTAGTGTTTCTTTGTGCCATCTACTGAGTCACTTTTAAGAAGCTGGAAGAGTGCCTCTGATGTCTTGCTCTTTGCTACTGCAACTCCTCTGTTAGCCTCTTTGTTAGCCGACAAGTATTACAGCTTACCTGCTTTCATTTTAATTCCTTCTGAACACTAAAGTAAGGTTCCGTTCTTTCTTTCCCTAACTGACTCCTTCTGTTCACTTTTCCTACTCTCTTGCCACTTTCTAAGATTGTTTATGTAGGCATTCTCAGACATCGAGGTATAGCCACACTTTGTTTGCCCTCTGTGGACTTGGGCTCACTTCTCTCCCCTACCTGACCCCCTTTCCCTCCCACCAAATATCAGTTTCCTTTATACTTCACCAAGCTCCATCTACACCATCCCTCCACCCAATCAAACTAAATTATCAGTCCAACACCTCCAATCATCCCCACACACACTATCACAATTCAAAACCCTTCAAATTCCTCCCACTTATTTTTTATTTTTATTTATTTATTTTACCTTTGTTGACCGGGATAGTCCGACTGGATGCATGTCCATTTTCAGCGGAGGCCCGGGGAGAAAAGCTCCAAGGGTAAGCAGATACAGCATTACATAATACCAGCATTACATATTACAAACAGATTATTTACAGAGATTACATAAGTAAGCAAGTTAAACAAGTTCCACAGGTTAAAGTTAGTCCTGAGCACAAGTCAGGATTAAATTAAATTACACAGTAAACTGGTATTTCTACCAACCAATTAACCTGTCTACTCCTCCCATCAGATTACACCCATTTTTTTCTCCACCTCCTTCCACAAGCTCGCTCACAACCCTTCCCTAAAACCAAACCTCTCATCTACCATTTGAATACTTCTAGTCAACCTACTTTCTCAGCTAGTACACTAATACCGCTACACCCTCTAGCATTCTGACACACATCTGAATTGCTCTAGCCAACCTACTTGCACAGCTAATACACTGATATCCCTACACTCTCTCACATTCTTAACTACTTTAACCTTCCCTCCCATAATGTCTACTATGCCACATATTATTCTCCTCACACTCTTCCCAACCCTCTATCTCTTACTGCAACTAACTTCTAGTCAAACAATTCTTATAGCCTATAAACCCTGCTCAACTACAGCCATTCATACTCAAACCCTCTCTGGCTTTTCAAATATAATTCCCAGCCTATATACCACAAACCTGATCCTACAAACCAAATTAAGAATCCTCTCCCCCCACAACAACAGCAACATAAATGTCACTTTAGACTTCTGTTACAAAAACAGAAAGAATCATCAACCTCTAACTCTCCAAATTTGCACCAAATGCAGTGATATACATCCAAACCCTGGTCCTCCCCCTTGCACTTACAATTCCTCTAACTCCATAAAAACCCTGAACTTCACAACTCTAAACATTCAAAGCAATAAAAAAATAAAATCCCACTGCTACATGCCTGGTTAATTCAAACAAGCCTGATTTCACAGTCGTCATAGAGACATGTCTCAAACCAAACATTAAAGACATAGAATTCCTTCACCCTGGTTATGCCTGCCTCAGATCAGATATACTACATAAAAAGGTTGGAGGCATTGCCTTACTGTACCCAAATAACTTCACTGTAGTGCCATTCACCAAACCAGTCCCACAATTTTCCTCAGCTGAACTATTAGTAGCTATTATAAAACTAAACAACTGTAAGAGCCTCTGCACTATAGTCATGTACATCCCCCCAGGGAGTAATATTTCTATCTTAGAAGGTATCCTAGCCTGAACATCTAGTAACATCAACAATGAAACAATTATCCTAGGAGATGTCAATATAACCTGGCTTGATATCTCCCACCAGGACCCAACTACCAACATTAACCTTTATAACTATACACAACTCATCTCAAATATAACCAGACCCAGCAATAATAACAACAAAGACTCAGTCCTGGACTGGTTGTTGGTTTCTGATCCACACAAAATCTCTTCTTCAGGCACCCTAACAAATAATATTAATAACCATTTACCTGCCTATATAATACGGAAAATCACAACATCACTAAATAACCATCAGTACAAAGTAACAAGGGACTTGTCCCACTTTTGTCCTACCACTTTTAATGCAATCCTACAAAGTATTAACAGAGAAGCTTTAAAAACTCTTCCCATCGATGAAGCTGTAGAATTCTTCAATTCAACTTTCCTTAGAATCTTAAATAGTGTAGCCCCACTTCATCAAAAGAGAGTTAAAAATAACAACTTCATCTGGCATACCAAATCCACAAAGCAAATTATGACCACACCAGGGACAAGGCATGGAAATCATGGCTAAAAAAATATAAATCCCACTGACCTCACTCTGTATAAACATCTACACAACCAAGCTATGTGCCTAGTAATCAGGGACAGAAAAGAATATTACCAAACTCTTCAAAACCAACATAAACAAAATCCAAAGAAATTTTGGAGTGCAATCAGTTCTCTACTCTACCCAAGTTCAAAGAACAATCCCTGTCCCAAATCAGACAATACTACCACTGTAACTGCATCACTCTTTAACTCATATTTTATTGACACTGTAGACAAGCTCACTTTCACTTTCCCATAAACTGACTCCAGCCCAACAGAATCAACTCTACCATACTCTTCAGACACCTCTCAACCTAGATTCTCCCTCTCACCAGTACCAGCCTCCACTATAAAAGAACTCCATTCATAAGGTCAAACCTTGTACTAATGCACCTGACAACCTACCTGCCAAATTCCTGAAGATATCTGTAGGCACCATTGCCAACCTCATTAGCATACTTCTTAATAGATCAGTTCAGGAATCCCAGGTACTATAAATCTCGAAGAAGGCATACATTCTTCCTCTACACAAAGGAGACAAAAACTATGACAGCTCCAACTTCTGACCCATCATGATTCTCTCTCCCATCTGCAAAATTTTAGCAAAATGTACCCATACTCAGCTTCTAAAGCATCTAGTTCAAAACCAAATCTTCTCTCCCATTCAGTACAGCTTTAGGCTGGGACACAGTACTATCACAGCTCTCATTTCCTTCATGGCCACAGTACTGTGTCTGGTTAAGTGAGTTGCTCAAGGTATGTCAGTAGGCAAAGGCAGGCTGAGGGAATCAAACTATGGATCACTAGCTCACTCGCTTAATCCTCTATGCTACCTGCCAGAGGTTTTTTTTTAACAGTAACCTTGTTATGACTTTTACTTCCTCAAATAGTCAAGTTTGATCATCTTCTTGGTGTACTGTCAGGGCTGTGACCAACTCCAACTAGGCTGATTCGAGGACCTCATTAAACTATCTAAGTTGTAGTATTGACATGTGGTGCATTTACAGGGCAGGGACTAATCAACTCAATCATTTAAATTGTGCATACTGGAAATCACTCATTCATAATGAATAATTGCCACCTCCAGTCCTTATCACAAATGGGGTTCACTGGATTATTAGGACCTGTTGATCAAGGATAGACACACGTCGATCCATTCATTGTAGCATGCGTGCAGCCCCAGACATCTAAGGGCATGACAGACCTGTTATTGCTCAATCCCATTTGGCTGAAAGCCACTTCTCCCTTTGAGAAGTTGGAGAGGACCACAATAGGCTGCATGGCAGGGTCTTGTTCATTATCAGAATTAGCTAGAGACATTAACTAAGATCAGCCATGCACCACCATTCACAGAATCGAGAAAGACATATCAATTCTTTCTATGTTTGGGATGAATGAGATTCTGTCTAAGGCTTTTGAGACTCATTCATTGTCAGTTAATGATCATCTAGAATGAACTGCCAAATCTAATAAATTATAAGCAGATTTTAAAATTATCTAAGTGAATGTACCGAGGTAGTCAAATGGCATGAAGCTAGATCACACTCTAAGCTAATCAGTGTAACGGTGTATAGAGGTCATGACTAGGTTTGTTAATATTTACTTAATTCTTTAATGTATCATTAAGCTGTTATCAGTCTAAACTTGTATAATACATAGTATACCTACATTACTGTGCACAGCCCAAGCCTTAAAGGAAACAAGTAAGTTGCTCTAAAATAATTTCAAGTCAGAACCAAGCCTGAATCAAAGCGTCTGTTCTTTGCCTGAAAGATAAGAAAGCTAAATTAATGTTACTTTTAACCACCACTGCGTATCTGTCAACATACCCTTCAACTTTTCTCAAAAACTCTGGACAAAGCCAAAAATAATGGGAGAGCCAATGCCCAAAATCATGGACAAATTTAAATATCATTCTAATTTGCTTAAAAAGTGACTGAAGTAACAGGTTTTGAAGCAACATGAATTTTATGAAGTATAAAGAAAAATCCATGGTATCCCTCAAGGTCTCAGAAAACCCTATATGCAACCTATACTATGTCAAAAACAAACCAAGAAGAAACTTCACAGTGTGGAGGGTGTGACGTTCACTCCTTGAAATATGCTATGCACCTAGTTCACTAATAAAATTCAAACTTTAAAATACGTACTACAAAATAATAAAATAAAATAGTAGATAGTCCACAGTGGAGTTAAAAATGGAATATCCTTTACTGAAACACACAAACAAGTGAGAAAGTATAACAAAACTGAGACTGTGCTACCATAGAACTGAAACTTAAAAGCTAGAGACAAATTAAAATATACAATATAAGAACAGCTTATTAAGGCTAACCTACTAATCCAGACTTTATTAATTAAGAAAACAACTCAATAACAAAACTAACAAAAAAGATCTACCACTAAACATCTATCAGAAAAAATATTAGTAACTTATAAACTGAAACACTTTTAACAAAGATCGTTTTCGTACCAAATAATTCATTAGGTTTGTGTGTAAAAACATATAATATTAATGAACATGTGTATAAACCTACAAGTGAACACCTAAGTAGGCTGAAAACCATAGCTATAATTGATAAGGTAGAAATACAGTGAGAAATGTTATAAATTTGTTTGTTTGTTTGTGTCTTTCGGCTTTTCCCGGTTAGGGGTCGCCACAGCGGAACTCCGGTCCGCTAATGATTGGCAGTAGAGTTTTACATGCTGGCTTGCCGGGCCTAATGCACAACCTTCAACGAAGGAACGCCCATTCATGCATGTCACCACACAGAAGATGCTCTAACTGAGAATCGAACGGGCAACGTCTAACTGTGAGGCGACAACGCTACCGCAGCACCACCACCACAGTACAGTGAGAAATGTTATAAATAAATAGTGAAAAATGTTATAAATAAAGCACTAAGGCCCTTAGTCATTTTGCTAGTGAGTTTGTTTCTTAATTAATATAAATTAATAAATGTCTTTATGGTTTTCATTATACTAAACTAGGATCGCTTGTTTGTGTGTTTCACTAAAGGATGTTCCAGTTCTAACTCAGCTGTGGACTACCTACTATTTTATTATTTTGTAGAATGTATTTTATAGCTCAAATTTTACTAGTGAACTAGGTGCATAATATACTTCAGGGAGTGAACTTCACATCCTCCACACTGCAAAGTTTCTGCTTTGTTTAAATTTTTGAAGTATAAAACTGTAATGACAGACATTACTGACTTTAATCCTCAGTGAGTGACAGGAAAAAAATATGAGGCAAAGTCAGGCACATTCTGCAAAATCAGGAACAGTTGAGAAGTAAGCTGTCAAGTCTAAATATCAATACATCAGACAGTACCCTGGTGGAAACTATAACTTTAGTCAGACTTTTAGGGATTTTACAGTAGAAATCTATATGTAAGAAACAAACGTCCAAGACAATTAATAACAAATTAAAATTGCTATGCAGACTGCTGTGAGCAGAACATATTCATTACCTAGTCTCCTCTTTAGATCTAGCATTGTGATCAATTTTCCTACAACTCTACTCTCAGAATTAGAGGCAGTATATAACTACAATGTCTAATTTCCAGCCAGCTTCCATAGCTCATTCCAGCACTGCTTCTCACTTCAGAGGCTGTCATAGTTTGAATTCAGTTACTTCCCTGCCTTACAATAACTTCATATAGCCATCATATATCTCGTAAACCTGATGTACACCTTAATGTTTAACCAGATGGTGTAGCTCTGCTCATGATCTTTGTTCAGATTTGCTTCATCTTGTGCAGTCCTTGCCTTCGAAAATTCACTATGGAGACGCCATCTTTTTAACAAAAGTGGTTGCGCCTTGGAATTATCTTCACACTGTGATGCACTAATTCTAACATAAAAAATCCATCAAGCAACAACTAATTGCAAACTATCTGTGTATGTGTTGCTATCATTTAAGTTTTTTCCACTGTTCTTCTGACCTTTACTTCATTCTTATCTTAAAACATTCCCTAAAAACATGTTTTTTATTGCTGTTTATCTAAGTTTAACTATTATTATCCTTGATTCATTTCATACTATAATAAGCCACCTCTACAATTACCTCTTACAGCTGTTTTTATACCTATATCCCTTAGTCTTTAGGGTCAGCTGTTATTGTGTCTTCCTCATTTCTTTTTACTGCAATCTGCTTTTTTGTTAAGATGAATATATATATATATATATATATATATATATATATATATATATATATATATATATATATATATATATATATATATATATATATTAATGTGTGAGTGCTCTCCTGTGCTGTGGATTTCACTACTTTATTCTTCTGAGTCTGCTCTTGGTAATAAGTATACTGTGAAAGTAATACTACTAAATTATTAATAATAACTACATAATATCTGATGTAATTTTCTATTCTTAGCAGTGTATGCTTATTTACTCTTTTTTGTGTCTACTAGGTGTAAATATACTGTGAATGTAATATTTCTTATAGTACATTGAATCTTTTCTCCTGGGTATCTGCTGAAAATGGGCCTTACTTGATTAGCCTTTGTGATCAACACATGCTAATAAATTATTTCTTTAAAATGTAACACTCTCTACAAACAGTATACATGTATTTTTATAAGCTTATCTATTTGATTTATGTTCTCTGCCAAATAAAGTTACATGTGCCCTTTTTGTTTGAGCTAGAAAGAATGGCTGTTACTTTTTTAAGGAATACAATTTTCTTTAGCTGAAGTATTCTGCTCCTTCTCATTTCAAAATACTTATAAAATTTGTGGTCTGTCGTGATCTCAACTGTTCAATCAGCTTTGATATTAGTACTGGATTGTCTCTGTAGAGTAAATAATTTATATGTAACAGCTGTCTGAATAAGCCACGGACACAGTACAATAATGACCTCAGTGGGAGGGAAATACAAACACCTTGCTATGTGGTCTTTTCCAAGGCAATGTTTTAAAAATATAATGGAAAATGAGAAATATTAGTCAGGGATACAATTGTCTAAACTAAGAATTTTAAGATCTCATACAAACTCAGTATAGAGAGCGCAAAGAACTGCACTGAAATGTTTTCCAAAAGGACTTGTCAGAGTATGTGTGTGTATGTGTGTGTGTGTGTGTGTGTGTGTGTGTGTGTGTGTGTGTGTGCAAACTCAGTGTAGAGAGCACAAAGAACTGCACTGAAATGTTTCCCAAAAGGACTTGTCACTGTGTGTGTGTGTGTGTGTGTGTGTGTGTCTGTGTGTGTGTGTGCGCATACACACACGTGTGTGTATTTGCATAAAGATGTATTCTAATATAAAGAAAAGTATTTTTTAGGTTGTAACTGTTCTGTACAGAAATTATTTGAAAGTGAAGTTTCATGATGATCCTTTGAACAAAAATGAGACTTTTTAGGACACCATCAATAGGAAAGGTTATGCCAGTTTTAACATATTATTCATTAATAAATGTTGATTTTGTAAATGTTTAATGTTTTAAGCAAAATACTAATACAGTGCTCTAGTCTAATGCTTCAAAAGTCCAAAGGGACATGCTTAAAGCAATGATTCTAATTGGATGAAACCTAGAAGATGCTCAAATGTATGATGCATCATTTTGGCTGTAGGTTGAAGTTGCACAAGGAAACATCAACTCACGTCTAGTGTACTCACCTAATTATTAAAGGTGTACTAATGAAATGAAAGCTGAGGTAAATGCACAATTGCAGGTTGGTAATAGGACACTGAAAACTTTAGTGGTCTTTTCAGGTTTAAACATTAGGCAATTGTATTTTTTAGGAATCACAGAATGGCTTCAGAGTTCAAAACTGGTGATAGCTACAAACAAATGCAATCTGAGGGTCATACTGCTCAGCGCTAGAAGTCTAAATCTCAAAATGCACTCGCTCAAAGCACTCCTCAAAATGGAGAACATCAACATTTGTGCTGTAACAGAGACCTGGTTTAAAGCAGCAGAAAGCACCCCTGTACTAGCAGGCTATAACTCATTCCACACCTTTTGGCCCCAGAACTTGGACCGAAGCCCCAAAGGTGGTGGTGTTTCCATATTCATAAAGGATGCATACACCTTCAGACTGATAGCCCAACATAAAACATCAGAGATATTTCAGATGCAGCTAACATTGGATAAGGCAGCGATTCAGGTTGTAGCCTGCTATAGGTCCCCAACCATGTCCCAAGACTCGCACTCCACATTCGTAAGCACCCTGGAGAATATTAGGATCCAACCTAAGATTCTCATACTAGGCAACTTTAACTATCCCCTCCATTAACTGGGAAAACTACTCATGTACCAATACACTTGCCCAATGTTTCCTGGAATTCACTAATTCTAATGTCCTGGACCAGCTCGCTCTTACCCCCACTAAAGGTAGCAACATCCTTGACCTGGACATTACTAACATGGGCAACTGTTGCTCTACACAAATAGTCAACTACTCCCTGGTTAGATCTGACCTCAAACTAATCACCATGAAAATACACATCCCCCCCCCCCCCACACAAAGGTAACCACCATGAAAAACTTCTCCAAAGATAACTTTGGGCTCCTAAAAACAGAGGTGGCTAACTTCACAGCACCCATGCAAATGAAGAATAGTTGCATGACTGCCAAATCATACACCAATGCACTGTACAAACATGTACACAAATGCATGGATCTCACCATACTCAATAGAACCAAGACACTCTCCTCCAAAAAAAGGAAGCCAATCTGGTGGTCCTCTGCCATAAACAAACTCTACAACAGAAGGAGGAAACTGATGTGGAATAAGGTGAAGTCCCAAGACTGGAAAAACTCCCTTATCAGCGTCAACAAAAAGCTGAGATCCCTGATCAAATCCTCCAAAGCTAGCTGTGAAAACAGGATTGCAGCAGATAGTAAAGACAACCACAAGGCCTTCTATAGTTATGTAAAGAATCAACATGGCATTAACCAGATTTGCTCTGAGCTACTGTACAATGGTACCTCCTATACTGAGCCAACAGATATTGCCAATATACTGGCTGACAGATTCAGTGCCAACTTTACCCCCCCCCCAAAGTACCAATCACAATACCAGTGGATTGCCAGGCATTCAGTATTACTGCTGCATAGTCCAAGGCCAAGAATACAGCTTCTATGGGACCTGACAATATCCCTGGCTGTGTTCTACATGAGCTACAGAGTGAAGTGGCACCTCACCTGTGTACCCTGTTCAACCACAGCCTCACCTCAGGCTTTGTCAGTACCAAATGGCACACTGCTACAATCATCCCTCTCCACAAAGGAGGAGCAATTACGGACCCTGGGAACTATCGCTCCATTAGTCTGATGAGTTTGATATGCAAAGCTATGGAACCCATCATCATGAACCTAATAAATAAGGATATAGGGAATCTCCAAACTCTGGATCCCACACAGTTTGGTTTTGTGAAGGGTAGATCATGCCTGCTCAAACTGGTCGACTTCTTTGAGTCAGTCACCAGAGCTGTGGAGGAAGGCAAGGTGGTTCATACAGCCTACCTTGTTCTGGCCAAGGCCTTTGATACCATTTCCCACTCAGGAATCACAGAAAAACTCACTAAGCTAGGCATCAACCCGTATATCACTAGGTGGGATGCAAACTGGCTCACAGAACCCACAAAGTGAAAGTAGCTGACTCCAAGTCAGACTGCCGACCAGTCACGAGTGGAGTCCCACAGGGTTCGGTCCTGTGTCATCTCCTGTTTGGTATCTACTTCTCTGAAGTCCAGGCCAACACGAAAGGACTCTGGCTTACAAAGTTCATAGATGACTGGAAGTTGGGAGCTATTATTAACTCCCCAAGTGATGCTGACGTCCTACAGAAAGGCCTCACCGAGACTAATGACTGGTTTCAGAACCATGGCCTTAAGCTCAATGCCAAAAAATGTGTCATCATTCCCCTTTGGGAAAAACCCAGTTCCCATGAATTACCACATCGATGGTAGTCCACTGAACACAGAAGGCGTTACAAGAGATCTGGGAACACAGGTTGACAACAACCTCTCTTTTGACCACCACATTGCCACTGTGGTCAGAAAGTCCTTCTTTGTGGCACATCTCATTACTAAGGGTTTTGCATCCAGGAAGAAAGAGGACATTGTCTTCCTCTACTCTTCCCTCATTAGGCCAATCATCGAGTACAATGCCTAATTTGGCATGTACCTCACTAGACACTTGCAACAACTGGAGAGGCCGCAAAAGTACCTCACAAAGAGGATCCTAGGCCTTAAACACTTGTCCTATATGGACAGACTCAAAAAACTCCAACTATTCTCTGTCTCATATCACCTACTTAGAGGTGATCTCTGCTTGACTTCCAAAGCCATGTCTGACCCAGCTCTGTTAGAAATGCTATATCTAAAGAAATCCCAGTCCCTCCACACCACATGCTCTAGAGACCTCTCCCTCATTTCCACAATAAAAAGAACATGCTGGAGGGAAAGGTTCATAACCCAGAGACTGCTCATACTATGGAATAGACTTCCCATACATGTCAAACAGAGCACCTAACTGGCCCTCTTCAAGAAAAATCTTGATGAGTGTATGGGAAATAGAAAATTTATCCCAGGGATCACTCCAGTGGCTCTACTCAACAGAGGCACTGGGAACTAAGGTCAGGTGGCACCATGCCAGGGTAGTCCTATGGGTTAGGTTTGTAAAGGCTCCAGGGCCATTAGCCTAGTACACACCTATGAATCTATGAATAGAAACCCTTCTCCATATATTCTAGGGGTACAGACTCTATGAAACCTATGGCAACTGTGTCTTAAAACCAGAGGAAACAAGTCTGTCTGGCTTGGATGACACACAGACATGTTTTTTGTGCCTTTGCATATTAGGAGTACTGGGCACTGTGAGGAAGTGCAGTATTAATGTTTGTGAAGAACTATTAATAGTAACCTAGAGACTTTTATTTTATTAGAAATTTGCTGGAGGCTGCTGTTTGTATTTTTTTCATCTTTCTTTTATCTGGATGTTGCGAATTTATTGTGTGAGTATAAGGGGAGTACTAGTCAATGATGGATCAAACAGATTGTTTTAAGGACTTGCTTTCAGGAGGTTATTAAGGTGTAATATAGGTAAGATGTATGATATGTGTTCTGTAGGCTTCACTTTGGGTAGTGAACTCTGTAAGAACTGTGATACAAATGGTCCAGGAAATGTTACTGGGAATATACAAGAAACGGCAGTGGTAAAAATATTTTTCCAGATGTTAAGATATTAAAAAATATAGTATGGAAATAGCATAATGTTATTTTATGTCAGTACAAACAGTTTATTTTTAATATTGCTGCTGTAGATGGGCAGGCATGTCGTCCAATGGATTTTTTATAACTACTGGCAGCAGATACTCAAATTGTGGATGGTCATGTGAAGACCTCTAAAGTTTTTAGATATAAGTACTCAAGGAGAGGTTTATCATTATAATTATATTTTGGCAAGTATGTTTGTAGATGGGCATTTGACTAAATTGGATTTATGTAAATATGGAACTACAGTAACAATAAATGGTTGTATTTCTCATACTAAGAGAATGTAGATTAAATTTAAAGAGATGTCACAAGGAAGTGAATCTCTACTTAGCTTGAAAAAGAAGAGAAGAAAGGTGTTGGGGAGGTCTCTAGTAAATAACTCTTCCCCAGGTTCTTTTAGCCATACTTCATTACACCAAAACCTGTTTAAAATGTAGAGAAACAAATATCAATTAATAGGTAATTCAAAGCTGAGAGATTTAAAGAATCTGGTTCCCAGAATACAGAGAGACTTAGTTACAATATTGTGTTTAAAAGGCTGTATGATGAGTGATATAAGAGATGGTATAAAAAATCATGTGTAGAAGTAGCACATTATACAGTGCTATTATAGTAGTGGTGGGAACAAATGATGTCACTAGAACAAGGGAAGAAACATTTGAGAAAGTGGTGAAGGAAATGGTCAGTTTAAATGAGAATTATGGTTTTAGGTTGGTGTTATGTGACATTATTCTTGCTCCATACTACTATGGTCTTATTATTGTACAAGACAGGTCTTTTACTAATTGCATCAGGTGAGAATCATTAAAGAGGTTAGTGGATGTAATTTACGCTTGGAAAAAAATGGATACAAATTTTGCCCTTTTCTGCAAAGACAGGCTTCAGTTAGTAAACAGTTGACAATGATTGTTCAATCTTTTTTAGGATGAACACTGCGTCTTTATTTTGAAAGGAAAAGTCCGACTTAAAGAGACTCTTAACTAATGCTAGGAGTCTGAACAGCAAGCTTGCAGACTTAGAGGCCATTATAGTGGGTGATCAACTTGATAGTTTATTGACAACTGAGACTTGGTTTGTGATAAAAGACCTTTGACTATTTATGGCTACACAGCACATCATATCTGTAGATCTCTTAAGAGGGATGGTGGTATCTCAGTTTATGTTTCAACAAAATTTTAATCATTTATTACTTCTGTGGATACCAATACTGAACTTGCCAAAGTAAAAATAAATCATATGGGTCATAAGAGAGACATAGCTCTTTTTTATCATCCCCTAATATTAGTAAAGAAGGTGATACTGCACTTTGTAAGAATACTAATCATTGTTTTACTAGGGATTTTGATATAGTTGCTGGGGACCTTAATGAACCTAATAATGATTGATCCACTCTTAATTCTGTTTGTATGGTGATCAATAACATGTTACTGAAAAGTTTAATAAAAGGCTTTTGTCAAAGAGTTAGTAAGGCTTTTAGGAAGGGTAATATTTCAGATGTGGTGTGCTTAAGTAGTAAACTGACAAGTCTTGTTACATTGATTCCTAGTTAGGTTGCTCTGATGACTTGTGTGTCATTTTTGAGCCTTGGGTTGTGTACTCCTTTACTTACTGAAAATGCTCCATTAAAAAACAGAAGCTTTTATAAATCTGATTTTGTTGCTGTAAATGCAGCTATTAGTTCTTTGGATTGGGAAACATTATTTAATAGTGAATATATTCAGGGAAATTGTAGATAGTTTAATGAATACATTAATAATTTGATAGAAATATTTTATAGGAATAAAACAGTCTAACAAGAAATGTAGAAAAGTGCCCTGGTAGAATGGACATCTGCTGAGGATTAAGAACAGCAGTAAAAAGTTATGGAAATACTTTAGAGCTCACCCATCAAAGAATAAGTCTCATTATATAAACTTTAAGAAGTTTTATCAGAGCAAAATGTATCGTATTAGTTCTGCATATGAGTCCAATTCAGCAAAAAATTTGAAAGACAAAATGGCATTGTTCAAATACTTTAGATGTTATGGGTTAGATGATAACTCTGGTAGGTAGAAATTTATTTTATGGTACAAACTAAGTCACAGAACCTAACATTCTTGCAAATATACTTACTAATGGATTTTTCTGTGAATCAAATGCTATCAATATAACTTCTTGGTTGCATAAAATTCCTTCCAAGAATTGTTCACTTCTGAAGGAAGGGGACATCAGGAAAGCTTAATTAAACATAAAGCTCAAATATTCAGTTGGGACTGATGGATTAAAGGATTATTTTTTGAAGGGCATTGTAATTCTGTTACTTGTATAAAGTTCTTATTTCAGAGATCCATAGAAATTGGTTATGTCCCTAATATATGGAAGGAGTCCATAGTAATACTCGGAATGTAAAGTTAGTTTATCTGTTAATAACTACAGACTTATAATTCTTATATGTATCTTGAGGAAATGTTTTGAACATGCATTGTGTTTGTCATGATTAATATTAATGATAATATTTATCAACATGGATTCATAGCTCGAAGATCATGCATATCAAACTTGATACATTTTTATTAACAGAGTATGAATTTCCTTGATGAAGACATGCCTGTCAATGTGGTATATGTAGATCTGGCTAAGGCATTTGAGTTGGTATTACATGAAGGTTTTGTAGATATTTTGAAAAATTTATAAATTTCTATGTCTCTAGATGGTTAATTAATAGAAAGCATAGAGTAATATTTGGAGAAATATACTCTTACTGTAGAACCTTAGAATATGATAACAATAAATGCACAGTTGTGCATTTTGGAGTAAGGAATTAATTATATTTATTTGCACTGGACAATCAGATCTGTAACCCATCAATAAGTGTCAGGGACCTGGGTATTATGATTGACTCCTTGCTAAGCTATGATGCTAGAATTACATAAATAATTAGAAATAAGTTATGATCTTATCAAAAGTGTATGTTATTTTTATTAGGGATAAGTGTTTTATTACAGATATATATTATACATGCCCATCCAATAACTGAATATGGTAGATATTTTTGCTCGTACATCATTCAATAACCTAACTATTTGGACTGTATACAAAAAAAATATTGACCAGGCAGATTAAAGGATATGAATTAATGACCTATGCGTGTAGAGTTGAAAATGTATCCTTCTATTCTATAGCTTATAACAGTGATGGTGAACATTTTGGGCTCAGTGTGTCAAATATTCAGAAAGTGCCTATCTTCATCTGCTGGCATGTCTCCCCCCCCAACAAAAGAGAAACAATTCTTTACATATTCATTTATTTAAAAAAATACAGTCCAATCATGTGTGCTATGTATTATAAAAGTAAAAGAACAGTCAGTGACTTACAACAGAGAAAAATATATGTGCAATGATAATTGGACTTAAAACAGTGAACCAAAAATTACCCTACTTTAAATAGTAATTGTGAACTGAACTGAAACAATGTGAAACACACTGCATTTGATTTGATTAACATCAATTAATGACTTTTTTGTTGTGAGTTTTAATAGATAAGTGCAGGGTTACATATTCCTTGTATTTTTGTTCATTTGGTTTCTTTGGTAACTTGGGTGCTTGTGAATGCTGGTGTGTCACCCAAAACGTAATAGCGTGTCATCTTTGACATGTGTCATAGGTTTGCCACCACTGGCTTATAGGCTTATGAGGTGAGTTTAATTTTGGTCTACAAATGCTTAAAGGATAAATTCTGGCAGTTATTTTGGGACTAGAATTTATTAATCATGGAGTCCAAACAAAAAAAATAATAGTCTTTTGGTCAAACCTGATCAAATTAACTAGTTTACATTCTTTCAGGCTAGAGCTGGTAAGTTTTGGAGTAATTTACTTTTATCAACAAGCTGCACTGTTGAATTAAACATTTTTAAGTTAAAACTGAATGCTTGAAACATTCTCCTTGTAATGTGACTAGACAAACTCTTAACTGACCTACCTAGGCTCTGAGTTTGAATATAAATTCATTGAATCATTGACTCATTTTTTGAAGGGATCACTGCTTTTCATTTGCTCTTTCCTGCCACTTTTTTCTTATAACCCTGCTTGCCTAAAGTTTGTTGAGATTGTTTATTTTGCTTTTTGAAAAATAAAAGACAAATAAATGTTTTTGGAGTTTTAGAGAAGGGGGCTGAAAAATATTAGTAACCCTTGAATCAATTTGCCTCTTTCATCAAACTGTTTGAGTAGCTACATAGCACAAGGACCAAACAAAACCTCCTTATCTAAAAGAGAATTCAAAATATTAGATCTGGCCTCCTCATAAAAAAATCTGCTTGCATGTCGAAGCAAAATGTCTCATCACAGTAGCAGTAGCTGCAGCTCTAGATGTAGAGCAGCTCAGTCATACACACTCTTTATATAATGTTTGGACACCTGAGAAAGAGTAACAATAATAGGATTTGAAAAGGACCTATCTTATGTATGTAAAGTGATAAAAAAGTTTCTATGACTGTCATCACAAGTCAGCATGTACCTCATTGTAAGAGCCTGGTAGTTCAAAATTCTGAAGGCAAGAGTAGAAGAAGAAAAAATAAATTCTCTTCCCAAACCTATTAAACACTTTAGCATCCTTGTCAGAAGGAGATGGATTACCATTGAGCAAAAGCAGCTGGAGAAGAAATAGAAATATCTGCTACATCAGACCTGAGTTGAGAAAAGAAATACATGTTAGACTGAAGAACTTTATAAAGTTTGTCTGCCTTTTTATGGACCAAGGATAGATTATCAGGATTATTGCAGGGTAAGCCAAAAGCATCACCCAAGACTAACATAATAGGTAGAATGGGACTAGAATGAGACATATCCATTTGTAACATATATCTCCTTAAAGAAGAGGGAACATCCATCTGTTCCCACTGAAGCAGGCTACTCATTCTGGGTACAGTAGCATAAAAAGAAATTTCCTAAACAGGAAAAACTGAGGAAAGACTTTCTTCAGACTCAGAATCAGGGCCATGGGAAGAAAACACAGATGAAGCCCTGTCTCTGGTTTAGTCAGAATCATATGATAAAACGTCCTCAGGAGCTGTGGAACAATAATTATCTTTCACACTCAAATATTATAAAAGATTCACTGCCTGCAATTAATCCCTATCCAAAGAAATTAACTAATCCTTATCAACAGAAAGACTGTTATCAGATGCAATTTTGTCTAAGTTTTTAACCAAAACAGAATAAGAAGCAAGCTAAAGGCAGAATACTAACCACAATGTTAAAAATAATAAACAGATCATACCTGATGATGCCCATGAGTGAAAAGGGTGAAAGCGCTTAGTCACTTTGTTGTGTCGACTAATAAAGTTTTACTGCTTGGGTTTTACCACTGGTGTGGTAAATTTATTATTTTTAACATTGTGGTTGGTATTGTCTAAGTTTTTGTTTCTTTTTCTTAGGGACATCCCTAGAAGGAGACTGATTTTAGGATAGTATTGCTACCCAGAAAACAGGTCTATTACCCTGGCTACACTGGGAAG
This sequence comes from Protopterus annectens, assembly GCF_019279795.1. Taxonomy (NCBI): domain Eukaryota; kingdom Metazoa; phylum Chordata; order Ceratodontiformes; family Protopteridae; genus Protopterus; species Protopterus annectens. The sequence continues at coordinate 519,976,569 of NC_056741.1, forward strand.
AACCTCATGGTGGAACCTCCATGACCAAAACAGTGGTCCTCCAATGCCCAGTAAGGACACCTGAACAGCCACAGAGGACGGTGCTAATTCCCAGTCTATGGTTGGCAAGGGCTGGCTAACAGTTTTCATTTTCTTAGGTATAGCAGGAGGAGGAGACAAATGACTGGTAAGAAGATCTAGTTTCCTGCCAAGAAAGAAGCCTGTTCCTTGTTAAGCAAAGCTGGAGGGAGCCAGTGGGAAGGAATTCACAAACACTATGTGCGTATATATGCACACACACACACACACACACACACACACACACACACACACACACACACACACACACACACACACACACACACACACGCACACACGCTTCCCCATACCAGTCCCAATAGAGCACAAAGGAAATTTCCCTGCCCCAATTTCAAGAAAAACCTTTAAAATTAACAAAAATACAAAAATATACTGCTGGGTTGTGGTCACATGAAAGTCTAGATGACATGGGAAAAATAGCACTAAAATATCACTATTCTTGGAGACCTGGTGCACTTTATATTTGTTTACCAGGGTTGTTCAGTGATCAGTACTGACCAATTTCAGGCTCAGCCCGGTGAAATACAAAACATTTCACAAACAAAAAATACAGAAATGTAAGCAATAACAGAACAGTTCAGACTAATTACATATAAATAAATGTGTATATACACTGAGTGAACAAGCACAGCACAATGCACAATCAAAGAGAGTGTAATGTACAATATATACATCAGTTTCCAAAGTGGGTCTATCTTCACTGAATATTGAAAGAGGGGAAGAGACTTGGAAAGGAAGTAGGTTAGCTGATATGTCCTGTGTTGAAGCAGGAATGTCTTGCTTGATGAAGACATGCTTTTTCAGTTGCATTCTGAATTTGGTTTGAAGTGTTAATTTCCTTAATGTCAATGGGGAAAACTTGCCAAGGAGTAGATGCCTGAGAGGAGAAAGCATGTGTAGTATTGTGGAGTTTGGTTGTATGGTTAATGAGAGCTGATGTGGCTTGTGAGCAGTATCTGAGGTTGTATGAGGATTTTTTTTATGAAGTCTAGCTGCAAGGGAGGTAAATTATGGAGTTGAAGTAGTTTGTGAAGTTGGGATCATAAAAGTAGGTTAGATCTTTGTTTTATGGGTAGTCATTTGGTTTTTACTAGGGTGATACAGTGATGCTCACAGAGAGGCAAGTTTGTAATGAATTGGCAGATGCTGTTAGAGATAGTCTGGAGTGTGGCAATGTTTTTCTTAGATGCAGAAGCAAAAATTGGGAGCCCATATTCAAGCTGCTAAAGGAGTTTGGTTGTTTGTGATAGAAAGGGGAACTCCTTTTGCCCCAGAAAAGGAGGGAGTTTATTTTGGGTCTCATTTTGTCAATGTGGAAATGAAAGTTTAGTGACTGATCAAACTATAGTCCTGAAGGTGGAAGTTGTCTCTACGGGATGATTGTGTTGGCCAAAGAAAGTTAAGAGACAGGTGCTTGGTGAATTTTCTATGGAGTTCCAAAAAAATATAGTTTTGGTCTTGGCGGGGTTGAGAAGTCGTTTATGGTTTTTGAGCCATCGCTGGAGCTCATGTTAAGTCTGACTGGAATTGACACTGAATGTTGGTGTGAGAGTGACCTGATTAGTAAATGACCATGTCATTAGCATACAGGATATGTAGAAGTCAGGAGGTTACGAGGAAGTTTGTTAATGAATATGGAGAAGAGGAGGGAACTAAAATGGATCCTTCTTTGAAACACTTTGGAAACAAAATTAATTATGTGGAAGGGACTCCCAAATGGGGATGTATCTGTCCAGAAACTGGAAGAAAGGACTGACAGCAAGAAAGCACTGAAGAATTTTAGTGCCTAAGCTGCTGTTTTCTTCCTTCAGAACTTAAACTACAGTAGACAGAGTGCATGTGTAGGATGTAGCTAAAGATTTTGGAAGACTGGCCAGCCATTATATCTTTGGCAGAGTGTAACCCATATAGCTAAAGGCTATTGCAGCAGTGAATTCTGATGAACATCTTAAGTTTTTAATTTTATTTGTGGTAAGTTGTCACATCTGTAAATTATACAAATGAATTTCACTTTTCACCTGTAACTTTGACATACTACTTATTTTGAAGTATGGAGTATAGAATTTAGTTTTTGTGGTGACCTTTAAATGAATGATAACCTTAATGGAAGATGATTAGTAAGGATAAATTGGAACTGAAAAGGAAAGTTTGATTCAGATATGAATCTGTGAACTTTGATCTTTACACTCCAGTGGAATAAGGGTCTTTATATTGACAGTGTTCTATGATGGGGACAGTGATAGGACAGCAACTGAGAAGGAAAGTCTAGGGCGACAAGAAATGTAACAAAGTTAACTGATGAATATAGACTTTCAGATCAAAGATATGAAACTATTTTAAAGGAAAAGGTTGTGCTGTGAATAGTTACATAGCCAGATAGTGGAAGCAATAGAAAGAACATGAGGTAAGACAAGGAGGATAAGAACCAGAAAAGAGGTGGAACAGCTGCAAAGTAACAAGCTGCATTAGTGACTGGACTTTTAAAATCTTTTACATGAACACAATTTGTGAGTTTCTGTGCTGGTGCTGTGCAAAATTCCAAGTAAGAGCATGGTGTACTGTGTACTGTGTTCAACATGTAGCCACCGAAAATCAGAAAAAACAACGATTCAGAAAGACAGGAGGAGAGGTAGAGACAGTGCTTGTGGATTTGTGTGTGTGCGTGTGTGTGTGTGTGTGTGTGTGTGTGTGTGTGTGTGTGTGTGTGTGTGTGTGTGTGTACGTGTGTATACTTGCGAACATGTGGGTAATGTATTCATGTGCGTGTGAGAGAGATATAGAGAAACAGAGACATTGATGGGAATTTAATTTCTGCTCGTCTCCATTCCTAAGTGGATACATTTCATCCACTTCTGAATAGGATGACATCTTTACAATTTCTGCCAGCCTTGATTGCATAGCTCACATATATATATATATATATATATATATATATATATATACACATCTTGACATGTGAGCAGATTTTCTATACTTACAGTGTCAACATTAAATTTTAACCTACAACAGATTATGGAGTTCAGACAGAAAAAAACAAAATGATTTTTGCTAGCCAGTTGTGTGAGAAAAAAGTCAGTTACCCACTGTCACAATCAATGCAAATACTAAAATGTTAAGTTGCTTTCATTGTTAGCATTGTATGTGAACTGTTACAATTCCATTGTAGCCCCACTGTCTAAATATTAGCAACACTGCATCAGTGTTACTTAACTAATCCATAAAGCCCTTTGAGCTACTTTATTTTTACCTAGTGTTATATGGGTTTAACATCTTCATATAATTAAAAAAAATAAACAGTATTCAAAAATAAAGTGATTTAAAACAAGCTCTGTCTACAATGTCATATGTCCCTGAGGCAATTTGTATTACTGTGTATATTTAATGGCCTAGCGAATAAAATGGACAACCTGTTACCTTGTAAGATAATCCTTCCACCTCATTTAAGCAATATTGTCCAATTATAATTAATTTCTGTATCTTAACTTTATAAGTTCTTCTAAGGAGAACTATATTTGAAATCAATAGTTTAAATTCACTGTGGTTAGGATCTGTGGTATTATACTGGAAATGGTCTGCAATTAGCTGATCTGCTTGCTGTCTGAAAATTTGCATTGGGAACACTTATGTTTATCTATGTTTAATCAGTGCTGAGGCATAATTCCCTCAGGATTAAGTCTCCAGCTGTGATCAGATTGATGCAAAGGTGATTGGATTGTGGATTACTCTCATAGGCTAGGATGGTGGGAGTCCTGATTTTGTGTCAGGATTAGCCCCTCTTAGCATTGGCTTTGCACATTCAAATATGATTAGAGCAACAATCAAAAACAACATCAAGCTTATGGTCTTCTGGGGTATAAAAGCACACAACCTTCAGCTTCTGCCCAGTAGTAAAATGGAAATTTATTTTTTATGCTTGCCTATAACTGCATGAAAAATACTTTTACATATTCAAAAACACATTTCAGTTTTCTTTAAACAGGGTTCTTTAAGCAGGGTTACTTTCACTTCAGCTACATGCTTAAACAAGAATAGTTCATCCATTGCTATTTGTCTGAACGTTCAAAGAACAGTGGTATCTTGTGTTTTCATCATGCAGCAAATGCAGCAAATTTCCCATGAGGTTCTACCTGAAGACTTTTACATCCCTGTATCCCTGAGCACCACCAACATTACAGCACTCAGCCCATTTCTGGTGCCTCAGACCCACCTGGGAAGCCCATCACTCTTCATGGTGCTTGCAGTATTTATGTTCTTCCTTATTGTCACTGGACTTCCCATCAACATGCTGACAATCATCTGTACTTTCAAGTACAAGAAGCTTCGCTCCCATCTCAACTACATTCTGGTGAACCTGGCTGTGTCCAACCTGATTGTTGTAGGTATTGGGTCCACCACTGCCTTTTACAGCTTTTCACAGAGGTATTTTAAACTGGGAGCCATGGCATGCAAAATTGAGGGCTTTGCAGCCACTTTGGGAGGTAAGTATAACTCCCACTCATCCAAACAAAAAATTACAAGGATTGCAAATTTAGAAACAGTATATTAAATATTTTAGTACAGATAAATAGGCTAAAGACAATTTATGTTATGTATAACTAATCGGGTTATCTTAGAAAACAATGCAGTAACTTATTTTAGTGAGGTCTTGCTTTTATCTGTTTGAATAGCTGTATGCATTTATTAGTAATAGTCTGTCTGATATTATTTCTCTCACTATTTTCATGAAATCAATGTTTTTTCCTTTGTATACTTGCAGCTACCTGCTCAGAATATAAAAGCTGAGGTCTGATATCTTATGTATAATAACAATGGCACTCCCTTTTGTCACATTTGGTACTTAATTACAGAGAAATAAATGAAGGCTAAGAAACTTTCTCAAAGTAGCACTGCATACAAAGTAAAATTGAGGAGAAAGGAACCATATGAATGGGAGATGAATTTAATTCTTTCATCTGTAAAAATCCCAGAGTTAACAAACAGCATAGAAGTACACACAGGCGATAGATGGATGCTTACATGATACTCAAGAAGGGGTCTATACCACATTGTTGTACATACTATTTATCAAACATCTCTGTTGAAATTACTTTGTCGAACAATAATTGTTGTGAATATTTTCCCAGGAAAAAGAACCAGTAGTCCAACTACCGATCATCACAAAAAACACAAAATTTAAAACCCACTCAGGTGTGAGGTTTTGCCCTCCAAGTCCCCACACCCCCATAAATAAATATATCAACTCAGAGATTGCATTACAGTAGGGAAAAGGGCAAATTTCTAATCAAGACCCACTGCATTTTTCCTAGGAAAATATTCACTAAAATGATCATTCGACAAAAAGGTTTTCGACAAAGTGAGTTTGAGGAAGAGGTGTTCGATAAATAGTATGTTTAACTATGTGATATAGACCCTCAAGAAGCACATCCTGTTTTATTTAATGGTACATACTGTAATATGCTTTTCGCAGGATTCCTCAGCTGCATATTTATTTACTTAAGCATGTTTTTATTGTTACAAAGTGTCTCCATACATCTATTTTAAGTTTCACTTTTACCAAGGTAGCTAAACTAATGCAGACTATTTTACTTTTTCATGGAGTCTCATAGGATACTACTCTTCACTTTGGTCTGTTCAGGTGAAATTCAGCATCTAATTTTCAGTGAGATCTTTTACTTGTTCATTCTGTTAACTTATCTAATACAGTCCAAAAGAGCTGCTTCATATTTTTATTGTGAACATTTTGATTTTTTGACTAAAAGAAGGTGAAGCCTAGAAAATGGTGTAGAAATAATGATCAACATGTGACAATATGTAGGCAGGAGCAGCAATGTTTGTTTTCCCTCAAGAGGTTGATGATCTTCACAGATGTGCGGTATTGTTGTGATGCCTTCCCAATTTCTGTATTTCTATGCATCTAATCTTATGTTGTAGACAGCTAAAAGTTACATCGTACCAATGCTAGGTTGTTGAATTAAAGACATTACACTACTCTGGGCAGTGTAGTTCCTGACAATTTCATTTAAAAAATACTGGTGATTCGAGTTTGCTTGCTTGACTATAGCTTATTATCAAAGACCAAAATAAGTAAATAGATCAAACAGGCATCACTTTGAATTTGTGCCACCAGTTTTTCCTAGTGTCACATGTTTATCTAAAGTGAATTGCCCAAAGGGATTGGGAGTTGGCATAACGGTTAAGGTGCTTGCTTCACAAACACAAAGTACATAGGATCATAGGAGGTTACTACGCTAATGGCCCTAGGGCCCTTATAAGCCTAGCCAAGTACAACCCCTGTTCCCAAGAATATCAAGGTATTAAGTGGAACTAAGTCAACAACTACTGCCCCAAGAGGGAGACAGGTAAAACTCCCAGGGTGAATTTGTGGTTTCCCATCCAATCATCCAAATTAAGCTTAAATAACATTTATTTTATTTAACATTTGTTTACCAGGAAAGTCTGACTTGGAACAATGCCAATTTCTAGTGGAGGCCCAGGGAGAAATGTTCCAGATGCATGTTTTTGAAACATGGGAGGAAACCCACACAAATGCAGGGAGGACATGCAGAGTCTGCACAGAAGGCACTCCAGCCAAGAGTTGAACCAGAGAACCTCTTGCTGTGAAGCAACAACACTACCGCTGCACCATAGCACCATTCAACATCAAGGGGCAACAAATTCACCTGAAATGGAAGTTTGTTCCAGAGGTGACCTCTGTGAGACATATCTGTCTCTCCAGCAAGTCTAGTTGATGTCACATACTAGGCTGAGTTCCCTTGAGTGAGTGCATGTTATGCTATTTGATTTATGAATGTGCAGCATTTCCATTAGAGCAGGATCTGAGATTGCTTTACATGCATGGGAGAGGTCACCTCTGAGTAGTCTGTAAGTCACAGAATATAGTGATATTGATTTCACTCTGTCAATGTATGATATATGCTGAATGCCCTGATTTTTCTCTCTAAGCAACCTTTGAGGTCTTTCCAGTTGCTACAGGTGCCTGGTAGGGTACTTACCAAAGGTAGCTTTGTACTCTATTACTGGCCTGATGAGTGAAGAGTCCAGGGATGTTATTACCTCTTTTGTTCTGGATGCAATGCCCTTACTTATGAGGTGGGTGACATAGAAAGCCTTTCTTACCACTGTGGAGACATGGTGGACAAAGGAAATGCTGCTGTCAACCTATGTGCCCAAATCTCTCACCACTGATTGCATTTTTAGGGTGTCGTTATTAATATGATAATCTGCAGGGACATCACCTTTTCCAAAGAGGATGATAATACATTTTTTGCATTGAGATTTAGCCCATGACTTTAGTACCAGTTGTTTGTGTAAGTCCCTTTTATAGGATGTTGACATCATTTGGGGCTTTGATGACTGCACCCAGCTTGCAATCATCAGCAAACTTTGTCAGCCATAGGTCTTTTGTTTTAGCCTGTCTATCCAAGAAGTAGATTCCAAACAATAGGGGCCCCAGCATAGATCCCTGTGGAACACCACTGGTTACAGGCCTGCTGGTGGAGGTAGAGTCACTTGTTTTGACTGTTTGCGTAATATCCGTGAGCCATTTTGCAACCCACCTGACAATATATGGGTTGATCTCCAGCTGGGTGAGTTTATCAATGATGCCTGAATGGTGAATAGTGTCAAAGGCCTTGGCCAGATTCAGGCAGGCCATATGCATGGATTTGCCTTCATTCAGGGCTTCAAAGAAGTCCACCAAGTTCAAGAGGCAGGATCTCCCTTTAACAAAGACAAACTGGGCCAGGTCAAGCATTTGTAGGTTTCCTATATCTTTGTTTTATAAGGTCCATGATTATTCTTTCCATAGCCTTGCAGATTAGGCTGGTCAGGCTTATGGGTCTATAGTTCCCAGGGTCTGTGGAGGTGCCTTCTTTTAGGTAACAGGATGATGGTTGCTGTTTTCCATTCAGCATTATACAACCAGTGCTTAGACTGTGGTTAAAAAGAGTACCCAGCAGTGCAGCTAGTTCCTGTTTTATTCCATTTAGAATGCAGCCTGCGATATTATTAGGTCCCACAGAGGCTGTGCTTTTGGCTTTGGAGAGATCATTTACAACCTGCTCCTTGGAGATACTAGGTGGAGGGAAGGTGGTAGGGATGCTCAGGGGGATATGTGGCGGGGACAGGGGGAGAAGTTTTCACTGAACCTGTCTGCTAGCAGGTTGGCTACTTCTGTGGGTTCAGTATATGTGGTGCGATTAACAACCAGTAGATCTGGGTTCTTCCTTTAAGGTTTCTGACATAGCTAAAGAAGGCCTTATGGCTATCCTTAGCAATAGAGGCTAATTTGGATTCATAGTTAGCTTTAGAATGCCTTACAAGGTGTCTTATTTGCTTGTTTAAGCTGAGGAGGGAATGCTACTATTTAAGAGACTGTACCTTCCTTTTCTTGGACAGCAATCAGCAATGTCTTTCTCTGATTGTATAACCTGTTAATTGCGGATATCGACCATCCAGAATTGTTATTTCTTGAGGATCTTGTTTAGATCCTATCAAGTATGGCTGAGTCAATACATTTGTATAGATGCTTATACAAGGCATTGTTGTAAATCCTACTATAGGTGTCCATGCCATCAGTGAGGGCAGGGGCTATGAACCTATTAATGCTGTCACATATTTGGTTGTAATTGGCTTTGGAGAAGTTTTTCAGTCTAGTTGCTGCTAATGGGGGGGGGGGGGGGCAGATGTTATTGTTATTTCTAATGAAACTGATTTATGATCAGACCTCACTAGGGAGGGCTGCACACATGGTGTGGTGCAGCGATCACCCATGTTAGTGAGCACCAGATCCAGAATGTTTGGGCCCCTTGTGGGGATGTCAACCAACTGGTCCAGGGCATTATAGTTGATGAAGTCCAAGAATCTTTCAGCAAGTGTGTTAGTACACGTATAATTTGCCCAGTCTATGGATGGGTAGTTAAAGTCACCAAAAACTAAAGTGTTTGGTTGTATCTTGAGCGATTCAAGTAGATCCAAGTATGCGGTGTGGGTATCCTGTTTCAGGGAGAGGGTCCTGTAAATGGCAATAACTTGGAGAGGGTCTTACCTACAGTCAATTTGACCTGGATTAGTTCGAGGGAATCATTTTGTTTAACCAATCTAGAGGTGTATTTACCTTTGATGAATATTGATACTCCACCTCGTTTAGTTTTCACACTTTCAGTTTGTGGTCTGAATGTGTGGAACGCATTATAACCCATTAAGGCCAGGGTGCTTTCCACGACCTTAAACCAAGTCTATGTGACTGCACAGATGCCAACATCTTCTATGATGAGGGCTTCTTCCACTGAGGGAAGTTTTAGGTTTAGACTCCTAGTGTTTAACAGCATAACCTTGAGATTTCTTTTTGAAGATATTTTTATGTCAGAAATTTTGTTGTTGTGACATGGCCTAAAAAAGGCAGTGTGGGGGTAGGCAGGAATCTTAGCCAGTATCTAAAATCCCAGATATGACAGATGAAGACCATCTCTGGCAAAGCACTGTGGTCTATCTATCATGTCATCTCAGGTTGGCAGGTACTGGATCCCCTTAGAATAATACCAGAAACTAAGCCAATTGTTCCACTTGTTGAAGTCAATCATGTTTTGTTTATATTGTGGTATCATCTTAGGTGAAGGTGGTATGCTGTTCAAGGCTAGGGACATACCTGCTTGAGACACATATTCAGAGAGGTCAGTCATGTCTCTCTTCATATAGTCCGATGAAGTACATCTCAAGTCATTCACACCAACATGAACTATGATGGAGTCATAACGATACTTGTTGTGGAGAGACTTTAGTACGTGTCTGATCTGGCGGATCCTGGTACCTGACAGTCAGCTGACTGCAACCTTCTCCTTGTCTAGTCTGGTGAGTGTGACATCTGTGTGTCTCACTATAGAGTTGCCTATGATCAAAAGAATTTGGTTTAAATGTGCTTTGCCTTAGGGGCTTGTTTGGTGAGACACTTGTGCTTGTGGTTTTATGTGTATTGAGTGCTGTAGGTACTGTATTAGGTGTAGCATGTTTGTGTTTCAGAGGTCTCTGGTGTTTAGGTAAATTTCTGGTGAGTACCTCCCTGTATGATGGCTTATGTGTTGAGAGTGTGGTTTGTGCAGGAAGTGTAGTATGTGGGCTGACAACCTCTTCAGTGTCACTGTTCTGTGAAAGAGCCAGCAAAGATTGCAAAGTCTTAGTGTATATGCATCTCTCACAAATTGAGCTTGAGTGGTTTAGGAGAAGTGGGTTGTCAGTGTACATGAGGCAATTGTTACACTGCCTCAGGATACCCAAGTCAATCAGAGTGGCAGGAGAAATGGAGGAGAACTAACCATCATTAATACTAGGTGTAAATGTGCTTACTTTAATGAGGAAGGATGTGGTTTAATTGGGGACTTAATGCTGGATCTATACTGTTTGGCCTGTCAAGGGGTACAAGACTATTAGAGATTAGGACATTTCAGTTAAAGTGCAAATGCTGTTGAAAGCCTAGCTGATGTGCTCTCCGAGAAGCTAAGTGCAATTTAAGGGACTCTTGAGTTGGAGCATGGACGGCTTCTAAGGGAAAATAAATCTACTTTAGCTTTTGTGTCTATAACTGCCAATGGTTACCTCCACTACACAATGCTGTACGAAGGTGTGCTATGTGCAAACATGTGCCTAGCATTGCTCAGATGAAGATAGCAGAGCAGTGGCTGGTCACCAAACTCTCTGGAGCTGTGTTAAACCTGGCTCACATCTGTGCAAATGCAGGGCATATTTCTCAGTTGTGAGAGTCCTTTTTTAAAATTAGTTAAGCAATTTTCAAACAAGCTGGCCAATGGAAATGCTCAATACTGTGCGTTTTTCCAACAGTCTCCAACTCAGATGGGTCCTTTGCTACACTCTTCTGACACAAGGGTGCAGGGTGCTGTCTTAATGTAAGACGGCTGGATTTACTGCTCAGATAATGCCAAACAGCAAATCTGAATGTAGCCTATGCTATAAAATACACAAGTACCCGGAAATACAAAGTGCAGGAAAAACAGTCCAAACAGCAAACAGTTGAAACAGAGAAACAGCAAAACAGTTACAATGGCTAAAAACAGTTAAAGGTAGGTGGCAATTCAGTAATACACAGTTTAAAAGTGCAGTAGAGTGAATGAAATACTTATTTTTCTGTAGATTTTAAAGGATGCCTTTGATTTTTACGTATTTACGTATCATGAAACCAGATAAGGGTGGGGGGGAGGGTTGTTTTGATGAATACATGGGACTATATCAAGAGAATGTGTGATATACTGGACAAAGATAATAGATATGTTCTAGTGTCCAGAAATGAGGTGAACATTTCCTATAGGAAAATAGATATGATCCTCGAGGATAATTTATTACAAGGACTCAATGACACAGAGCTATACAACTTTTTAAGAGTTTTGAAACCAATCATACCCGTTATCTTTGGTATACCCAAGATACACAAAGATATTGAGAATCCTCCCCTAAGACCCATTGTGTCCTCACAGGGTTCAAAAACACAACCCTTGGCAATTTATGTTGATCTAAAACTGAAAGAATTTTATAAAAAGTATCCCCACATCCTAATAGATTCTTGGGACTTTCTTAGTAAAATAGGTTCTAATATTTACAGGGACAACACAATTTTCATTACTGTGGATGTTAAAGATTTATTTTCAGTAATTCCACACAATGTAGGGTTAGAGTAGTTTGAAAGAATGGTTGCAGACATGCAAATTTTAAAACCGGATGAATTTAAACTAGTTATAGAAAACATGGAATTGGTACTGAAATATAACTATATTTTCTTCCAAGGGGATTTATACCATCAATTAGATGGTGTCGCTATGGGTTCAGCCTGTGCACCCACTTATGCAAATATCATTATGTTGTACTGGGAAAAACAATATATTTTTAGCTCTATATTTAGCCAACATATTACAGGTTATTACAGATTTTGGACGACATTTTTATTCTATGGGATGGGCCAGAAGAGGAGATTATTAATTTTATGGACTACATCAATAACAGTACAGATATTTTAAAATTTACATCTGATATTGGTTTAGAGGAAACACATTATCTTGATTTGAAACTTACAAAAGACCATATTAATAATAAATACAAATCCAGAATTTATAGAAAGGACTTTTATTCAAACTCCTACCTACACTTTCAGAGTGACCATCCCTACCATTTCAAAAAGAACATAGTAAAAGGACAGATGATTAGGGCAGCGAGAATGACCTCTGACAGAGGCGACTTGATCAATGAAATGGAGATACTCCAAAAAATGTTTAGAGAAAGGGGGTACCCGGATAATGTGATTCAACCTATTAAAAAACTTGTATATGACAAATGGGGTACATATTACAAACCCCTACTTACCAATAGTGGAATTATTAGTGGTGACAAAGAGACAAGCCGTAACAATGGTAAGGACAACCAGCTACCCTATTTGATTTTAACACATTATCAAGGTGGTAGTTGGATAAGGAAATGTATAAATGACACCTGGGAGTTGTTTAATAGAATGCCCACTAGAGTAGATGTGTTCCAACAACCACTTAGGTATAGTTTTAGAAGAAACAAGAATTTGAAAAATATCTTTGAGAAAAAGAAAAATACAACTAAGTTGATAGGAGGAGCTAGTGCCAAGTTCGGCACATTTAAATGTGGCAGATGTGCACAATGCCCTTTCATAGGAGGAACGAAGAATTTAGAGATTCCCAGTATAAATGTGACCCTAATAGGAAACAAGTATTATAGTTGCTATACAAAAGGGGTTGTTTATTTATGCTACTTCAAGAAATGTTGGAAATATTATATTGGCAAAACTGAACGAAACCTGAGAACACGTATATATGAGCATATACGAGACATTACTAAAAAGAATGATAACAATGCATTGTTTAGACATACTAGGATGTGTAATGAGGCTGATTTCAAGTTTTGGATATTGGAAGAGGTAGGGTTGCACGAGAGAGGTGGGGACTGGGAAACCAAATTGGAGTTTAGAGAGATGATTTGGCAGCTAAGGTTAGATGCATGTGGGATATATGGTTTAAATGACCACATTTCCATTAGCCCAGCCCTCAAGATTCTTGCAGAAGATCCTAAACGGCACCAATAGGGATTCTATTTTATTACCACCTTGAGTATAAATATATATATATATATATATATATATATATATATACACATTTTTTATACAGTCTATACATTTCATAAATTTTACATATAATTTTTATATTATAATATTTCTTGTGGTTATACATCACTGATTATAGTTTTTTATGACTGGACAACATATACTGGCTTTTCTACATTATACGTTCTTTTATATATATATATATATATATATATATATATATATATATATATATATATATATATTTATATGTAATGTAATATTTTATACATTATTCCAATGCAATTTTATAGTTGTTTTAATATATGGATTGATTTATTCATGTATTTATTATATTTAACAATTTATTTTGTGTGCTACTTGCTGTTTTAACATTACTGTTAAAGTTGTACTGATATAATATATTTAATGGAGGATTTACAATAATGTATATTCTCACACAACTGTTTGTCAATTCCACATATATTTACTTTCCTTGTTTAACCTATTATAAGAGTCTTATCCCTGTACTTATGAATGTTTTAAATGGTTGGAATTACAAACATTTTTTATACTGCATCACCAAAGGTTGAGATTTGCAGAAATTAAAGGCCAGCCAATAAGAAATTAGTTAATTAATTAATTAAACAATTATTCAATGAATTGCATAGGTATTTAAGATGAGTTTACATTGTCTGAACAGATTCTGATGAAGTCTCCATGCAGGAGATGAAAGCGCTTAATCTGTTTGTGTATGTGGTCATTTATTTATTTAAATAAATTCTGGTTTTATTTGGACCTGGGGATTATTGCCTGTACCAAGGAAGTATTGGTGACTGAATATACGGAGGAGAGCCTTTATTGATGCTGGATTAGACGCATTGGTGTTTGCGTGGTTGTGTTTCCCGTTTGGGTTACAAGTTTTTATGCCTTTGATTTTTGTTTGGATTCACTCCAGAGATCAGAGAGAGCACACCAATCCTAGAGTAGCTCCTGTAACGTGAGCAGAGGCCCTTGCAAATGTGCTGCCTAAATACAAGCTAACTTAAGCAGTTTTCAAACAAGCTGGCCAATGGAAATGCTCAGTAATGAGCCTTAGTCCAACAATTTCCAACTCAGATGAGTCCCTTGCTACACTCTACCACAAAGGTGCAAGGGGCCCTCTTAATGTAAGATGACTGGTTTTAGTGGATTCACTCCAGAGATCAGAGAGAGCACACCAGTCCTAGAGCAGCTTCTCTTAACAGGTTCTGATTCTCACCATTGGTCACTGGCCGGTTTTAATTTGCCCTGACTCGCCAGCCATGCAACACTGTATCCAACTGTTATCTGTTCTTTGCAGGTGGTGAACCCACCTGATGGTCTCATGTAATTTTTTGGCTGATATTAATAGTTATTGTCAATTTCTTTATTGCAACTAAGGGGTGCCAAACAGATATATGAAAAGAAGCACATAAAATTTAAAGAATGTTTCAGAGGACTTTGAGTTTAAACAGTTGAAGGCAGAACGGAAACAGAAGCTATAAGTTCAGTGCATTATAAGAGAGGAGGTCAATGACTCATCATCAAAGGGAAAGAGAGGCAACTAGAGTTTTCACAGTTTGATACCTTAAACCTCCTGTAATGGAGGTCCATGGAATATATGCAGATGCCCCCTAAGTGCATCAAGTGTTTCAGCTACATGGCGTCTGAATGTCCATGACTTTTTTACTTTTTAAATCTGTATGTAATTGTGGACATTCAGAAGCCATGTAACTGAAACACTCAATGTCCTTAAGGGGTCATTTGCATATATCCCATGGGCCTCCATTGCATGAGATTTAAGGTATCAATCACACAGTGAAAACTCTAGTTTGGCCTAGTTTTTCTTACAGTTTATATATATATATATATATATATATATATATATATATATATATATATATATATATATATTATCCATTCATCCATCCTCAACCCCTTTTCCCGTTTTGCACATGGGGTCAGGATGTCACTTCAGCAGTGACATTCATCTCGAGCCAAGGTTTACATCACCGAGTGGCTATCCCTGACACACACATATATATATATATATATATATATATATATATATAGACACATACACTTACACATAAAAAAAAAAATATATATATATATATATATATATATATATATATATATATATATATATATCTATCTATCTATATACACACACATATATATATATATATATATATATATATATATGGGTCCACTTCGTAATTTCAAAATACTGAAATCTCGAATTTCAGTATTTCGAAATTACAAAGCCGAAAACTCAAAATTCCGAAACTGGCAGAAGCGCGAAATTCAAAATCCCGAAGCACGGAGATGTTGAATTTCTGCTTCCGCTGGTGCAGTGTGTGGATGTATGGGTTGAATTTAGGTAAGTTTGTGTGTGTAAATGTGTTGGTTAGGGGCTTTAGTGTGTAATTGTGTGTTGTGACTGTGATGTGTGTGTGTGTGTGAGGGTCTGTAAGATGGGTGTGTGTGAGTTTCGTTTGTGTTTCTGTTTGTGCGATCTCGCAGTTAGAATATATAAGTGTGGGGGTGTGATGGTGCTTATCTATAGTGTAGATGCATGTATTTGATTGTGGGGGGAGTTTTGTGCTACTATATGTGTAGCATAGTTTCAGCATTTTGAATTTCGCGGTTGTGTGTTTTCAGAATTGTGCTTGGGTTTTCTGCTTTGTAATTTTGAAATACTGAAATTCGGGATTTCAGTATTTTGAAATTACAACACGGACCCATATATATATATATATATATATATATATATATATATATATATATATATATATATATATATATATATATATATACACATAAATATATATATATATATATATATATATATATATATATATATACTCACACACACACACACACACACACACACACACACACACACACACACACACACACACACACACACACACACACACACACACACACACACATCTGTGTGTATATATATATATATATATATATGGGTCTACTACCGTAGTTCGAAATTACACTATTTCAAAATACGATAGTAGTTTCCCACTAATGCAAAAGTGCACTTCAACGAAAATGCACTTTCATGAAAGTCAGTAAAACGAATGAAGGGTTAGGGCTTGGGTTATGGATAGTGGATAGATAATAGGGCTATCCACAATCCTTAACCCAAGCCCTTATCCTAAGGTCCGTGACTACCGCACCACAGTGCAGGAAATTGTATTTCCTCCACTGAGCAGTAGTTACGGACCTATTTCCTGTACTGTGGTGCGATAGTCACGGACCTTAGGGTTAGGGCTTAGGTTAAGGATAGTGGATAGCCCTACTAGCTATCCACTATCCTTAACCCAAGCCCTAACCCTAAGGTCCGTGACTACTGGACCACAGTGCAGGAAATGTCCCGTTTGATTTAGTGACTTTCGTGAAAGTGCACTTTCATTGAAGTGCACTTTCACGTTAGTGGGACACTACTATCACATTTCGAAATAGTGTAATTTCTATCTACGGTAGTAGACCCATATATATATATATATATATATATATATATATATATATATATATATATATATATATATATATATATATATATATATATATATATATATATATATATATATATATATATCTGCACACACACACACACACACACACACACACACACACACACACACACACACACACACACACACACACACACACACACACTGAGGCACATGTATGTGTTTATATTTGTGTATGAGCATAGTAGTATAGTGGTAATCACTGACTCAATGAAATGGAACTGTAATCACATGGTGCATGAAGTCTAAACTCTCAAGCTTGGACTGCCCAAGCTTCAGCTCACCAACAAGCTGAGGTCCTCCATAGGAAATCACTGTCAATGAGTTGTACCAGAAATTATTCCCTTTTGGGGTGGATTTCACCATTCTGTGAGTTGGTCTGTCTGTGGAGTTAGAATATATAAGTTTGGGGGGAATTCCCCCACAACATCAGGGGGTGCAGGGGGGGCTTGCCCCCCCCTGCAAAAATGCTTTGGCAAGATGTTTTCAGTGAATACAGTTTGGGGATTCTGATTCTCAGTGCATTTGCTTTTGTCCACTCATAGTGGAAGTGTCACTAATGTTGACTCACTAACATCAACAAAAAATGCCAGCACGCTTCTCCACAAGATTTGAGATTATTCCTCAGAACATTCAAGTTTTAAAGCAGTGTTTTTACAGTGGGCAAGCCTCCCTCCATCCCCTCACCACCTGCTAATTACTTATTCCAACTCCAGGATTGCACAATCCTTGGAAAAAGGGCATTTGCCCCGACCCTAGAGATTGTGCAATCTTTCACAAGTGACGACCATTTGTCTTGTTGACTAAAATGTCAACTGCAGTTTAAATCAACTAACTGCACATAACCTCATATATATATAAATATATATATATATATATATATATATACACACACACACACACACACACACACACACACACACACACACACACACATAGAATTTTCATGGAATAATTTGGCATTGTAGGCTAGAACATCCACTGACCACATCATGTATTTGTTTTAATAGTGATTTATTTTAATACTGTCATCTTGCTTTAGTGGATGTTTTGTAACTAAAATCTGGTTTAATTTTGCATATACATATCAATGCATATAGATACATTGAAAACTATAATGAAATTATGGTAATGAAAGTAATACAAAGTTACAGGAGAACGAATAGTAAGTGCAAAAATAGAAAGGGACTTGTGGGTACTAATTACGGGCTCTAAATGTATGCAAGCAATGAGGCAGAGTGGCAAAGAAGGTAGGCAGAACACTGGTATGCATTAGAAAAGGCATCAAAAGTAGAAAGCACAAAGCTGCAATCTCTGTTTGTAGACACTACTGATAAGGCCCTGCCTGCAGTATTGGAAGCTTCTTATTTGTCATGGTATAGACGAGTTAGCAGCAATACAGAGAATGGCAAGAAAATGGTACATGCTCTTCAGGAGTGTACCATGTAGAAGGAAATGGTCGAACGGTGAAAAAGCTAGAAACACCTCAAGGCAATATAAGGAATCCAAGTGGGTACATCCCTTCAAAAAATAGATTTATGAGAAGAAGAATAGACAATCTGAAGTGAAAACATGGAAGGCTCATTTACTTCATGACTTATTATGACACTTTTGTGGTAATGGATATAGGTGGATTTTTGTTGTGGACATGGTGGTGCATAATTAGAAGAGATTTCCGAGAAGGTATGGCATGTTGAAAATAACAACATAAGTGAGGAGCAGAAGGGTCACCCATAAGGCTAACCTTATACTCCATTGAATTACAAGGCATACTGCCTGATTAAATAGGATCTAAAGTAAATCCAGAAAGTATATAATCAGCAAGCTAGGTAAACCAAAAGGCCCCTAGCTGCCATCAGAATTATTACTTCTGTATTTCTTCTTGCCATTAAGTGTGATGTAAAGTATATGCTTTACAGAAGGAGCAATTTGAAAGCATATTGTGTGTTTATAGTATGTCTGGAAAGTGTTAGACTGGCACGTCAATCGAAATGAATAACAAAACAAACAAATCTATGGGAAAAGAAATTTCAGGACATTCACAAGAATCATTTAAGCTGTCTAAATTACCAGGATTTGCTTCTACAGAATCCATGGTTCTCAGCAAAAAAGTAAATTGATAGGAAGACATGATTTTATATGTATTTATGTATTTTCTTTATATTCACTGGCTTGGCCAAGTTGGGATTTTTTTCAGCAGAGACTGAGGTAACAATTAAATGTGTGCATTAATGGTTAATTAATGTACATGTATGTTATGAATGTAAAAATACAGAAAGACCGTAAATAAAGCTGCATAAGGCATCTGTATTATTTTCCATGATAATATAGCTCATCAGAGTATTACTTTAATACACAAACTCAGTGAAATGAGTAAGATAGTGCACTGTCATTGCATAAAGCCCATGTTAAACAAGCCTGCAAAATGATATCTGCAAAGCAGCTAGCAGCTGAAGCTAACAATTTCAACAGG
This sequence comes from Protopterus annectens, assembly GCF_019279795.1. NCBI lineage: Eukaryota > Metazoa > Chordata > Ceratodontiformes > Protopteridae > Protopterus > Protopterus annectens. The sequence goes on from NC_056741.1 coordinate 519,995,824, forward strand.
AGGAAAAAGAAAGTGACAGTTTAAGGACATCCAGTGGTACAGCAGGAAACTCTTCAGTATAAATCAGAGACTGAGAGGCATAAAAGAGAAAGTGGGAATGAGACAATGGTTTGAGCTGTATGCGGTAGGTGTGCAGTAGGAAAATGAGTAAAATGAATGATAGGTGCAAAGAACTCGGAAGGAACATGAGGAAAGAGACTGTTCTCATCCTTCATAAGAGAACATCAGGTAATCTTTTGTAAAAATGAGCTATAAGCTAGACAGTCAAAAGTGAGATATGGAGCTGAGCAGAGAGTGTGTAATAGTCACGGCTAGTGTGTCTATAATTACAAATCTAGGTATGACATATTTCTTAAATCAACAGTGGCTGTAATAAAGATGAGACGTTCTAGGCCATTATTATGAGTCAGTTAGCTTTTGTTGGCCTGCTTTAGGCATGTTGTTTTATAACTTTTACAGGGTCAGTATTATACAGCTTGTTATTAGCATCTTTGGAGGTTGCCTTTAGATCAGGAAGTTCCACAGGATCTGAAGACATGTGAGAACAGGATGATACTTCTTTTCAGTTTAACTTAATTTATTTAATATGCTTAAGCTTATGCTTAGTGCAAATAGTAAAACTACGTGGAAACACGTCAAAGAATAAAAAGGTAACTGAGAATTTGAGACTGTGCTCAGAAAATTAAACTACATCAGTTTTGTTGTTCATAGCAGAGACAAACCAAATAAAAGGATTTGCAATATAGTATGCTTCATGAAAATATATGGCTCCCATCTAAACAAGCTGAACATTAACTTCTGGTTATAGCTCACCTGCAGCTTTTCATAACTTCATCCTCAAGGAACATTTAACATTGGCAGTGCCAGAATTATATAGCAGTATAGCACTCCTACCAGTTATTACTTGGGATGAAAGTTGGCATTGTTTTAGTCACTGGACACTGCTACTGAACCTGGTGTGCTACAATGGGAAAGGTTGTCAACCATCTTTACCCTCAGTTTTCATGGCTAATGGCCTGGATCTCAAAATGCAATGGCAGTTATAATATGGGAACATCCAGTGGCTGCCAGTGTGCTTTTGCCTTGGTGTTCAACAAACATCTGCATAAACAGAAATGTCAGAAAATGACAGCGCCAAATGAGACATTCCTTTTCAATATACTTCTTTTTCTGCAGAAATGCCTCCACAAAAGTGTTTTCACAGTGCCTAACTGGCATTTTGTAAAGCAATATCTATCTATATTTATTTATTTTATTTACAGTTTATTTTCCAGGATAGTCCATTGGGCCGAAGGAACCTGTTTTCAATTAAGTACTGGGGAGAAAAGCTCCAAGAAGGTTAAACAAATGAATGAAGCAACAATACAAAAACCAACAAAATGTTAAAAAATATAACAAAAGACATTTGTTGTATGCAAAGCAGTAAAAAGCCATCCTAACAACAGATTTACCCCACAGCTGTGATTTCTGAAATAATACACAACAGTAGTAAAACTAAAAGAAGGAGGGTAATACAGGGCTAATAGGAGGAGTGTGGGTGTTGGCATATTAGAAGGTAGTGAGGAGCAAGGGTGTAGGAGGAGATCAGCTCGGAACTGATACATTAAATCTAAGTAAACCAATGAACCACTTCAATAAGTTGAAGCCACAAAAGCATAAACAAGAAGAGATGCCATGGCTGAATATATTTATTAAAATACGTAAACTCTTAAAAACCCATAAAGTAAAAGAGATGAGTGCTTTTCGCTTTTAGCCTTCTTCAGATCAGATTTGCTGTTTGTCAAGTGCTCATTTAAAGGGTCTGTTTTAAACTAAAGTGGAATCCATTGAATACGAATCCGTCGACACATAAACAGTGAAACGTGATAACATCAAACATGCAAAACTGCAGAATTTAAACATCGAAACCGCAATAGTCGGCCAACCCCACCGCCCATAACATACTACCTACGCAAACACAACAACAAAAAACACATACATACACTAACCAAAACCCTACTACTAACCCTAAATTAAAGCACCAAAACCCCACTTGTAACCCTACACTAAACCCCACATACACAACTATCTATGCACTACCCTTAACCCCTCCCTAACCCTAAGGTCCATAACTACCGCACACTTACCCTACAGAACTATACCCACACAAAGTAAATATTCCACACACATACACTTAACAAAACCCTACACTAAACCTTACATACATTACCTATCTATGCACTTACCTTAACCCGCACCCTAACCCTAAGGTCCGTAACTATCGCTCACTTACCTTACGGAGCTGTACCGCAGACGGGCCAACTATGACAAATCAACATTTCCAATTTCGCTATTTAGTGCATTTCTGCATTTCGCTGTTTGTCGACGGATTCGTATTCAATGGATTCTGCTTTCGTTTAAAGTACACCCCATTTAAATACTAAAACTACCCAATAAAATCCTTGTGTCACTGTTGAAATGTATAAAAAACTCTGTTGTCTTTCCTCACATTCACAAGTTCAACTAGCCAATGACTCAAATGAAAATGAGGGGGTGTGCCCAATCAATGCCGATGCCTCTTCAGGATAGGTTTCATTGGTAGCACTTCATTAAGCCCTGGTTCCTTGTACGCCCTTAGGTCAGCAATCCATTTACTTTCCTTATATTCAGTCAGTCCTTTCCAATCACCTTTTCTTGTGCTTGATTTCAGCACCTGCAGGGCAGGAGTCGACAGTGAGGAGTCAAGTTATGAAAATCAGAGGAAAGAGGTAGGTAGGATGTGAGACGTAGCGGAGAGGGGTCTAAGTTATGACAATTAGAAAAGAGAGGTCAGTAGGATCTGGTGAAATAGAGGAGAGTCAGGTGGGATGGGAACAGGAGCATTCCCAGAGGGATGACAAGTGAGAGTAGAGCAAGGTTTTGAAGGTGGAGTGGTTGATGGTGGTATGAATTTGAGGAGGGAGGGAATTCCAGAGTCGGTATATAGAGAAAGATAAAAGGAATTTCCCTGAAGTATGGGGAATTTGGAAATAGTAATCGTTTTATTTACCAAGACCCAAGTCTGTGTCCATCAAAGCACATCACTGGCGGTTTACACTTGCAGTTTAGTGCTTTGGAGAGAATTCCTTTTTATTGCTTTTTGGTGGATTCTATCATTCCTTTCTTTTCTCTTCCTTTTAGGTTCATTAGTATATACTAGGCTAATGGCCATCAAGACCTTTATAAGCCTTGCCATACAATCCAAGCTGTGCACCTGTGTGTCATAGGTCTTTATTAGGACGGGATATGTTTGTCATAAAGTTTCTAGAGGTTACATGGAAATTATGTTAGCTTGTGCATTACTTTCTGCTTCTATCAGAGGCATAAGGGCCAGACCTGTGGTGAATTTCTGATTTCTATCCATTGGGCAAGGTTACATTTAAATAGGGTTAGGGATACATTCTGCATCACATGGATGGAGAGCCTGTTCCAAAGCATGGGGATCCTATGAGACACACATCAGTCTCACAGGACTTATTTATGTCACAAGCAAAATTTAAATTCTTGGATCTAGAGGTTCTGAAGCTGTTTGTTTTGTGGATGTGCAAAAGGTCTATCAGAGCTAGATCTGATGATGCCTTGTATATCAGGCATATACTATCTATCACTAGCCTGTAGGAGACAGAGCATAGAGATGGAGCTTTAGGGTGATCCACAGAGGACAATGTGTTTATATCCTGGGTTCTCCTGCTAAGGCATCTTTGTGGGTATTCCAGCTGTTGCATGTGTTTGCTCAGGGAGATGCCAAAAGGGGCATTATACTCAATGAATGGTTTGATAAGGGCCGAATAAAGTGGCACTATTACTTCTTTGGACCTGGATGCCATGCCCTTACTTATAATATAGGAGACATGGTTTCACTTCATAATCTCGAATTACTGAAAAGCCCAAATTTCAGTAACCCGATATTATAAAGTCGAACTATTCACAAAACCGAAACCCACAATCCCGAATCACACAATCACAAACATACATACACCATACACCACATAACACACACACCATTCCACCCACAGCACAAAAATCGCACAACCCTACACTACAGATAAGCAGGGGACCAAGCCCCCCGCACCCCTCTACTTATATATACCAATTCCGAGGTCGTACATAACATAAAAAAAAAAAAAAAAACTCACACCATCCTCCACTCGCTCGCAAACAAATACACATCACACATACACAAACACCAACAAATCCAACACTCACACTCATACTTACACCTCCCTACCCTTACCACACATACAATGTACAAAAACACACACAAACACTCACTCACCTGCAATTTCAGGCAACATAACACTACATGCGATGCACCGGAAATGCATAAGCACGGATTTGAGATATTCAAATTCACTCTTATGCACTTTTGGGTATTCTGGTTTTCGGCTTCATGGTCTCGAATTGCTGAAATTTGGGATTTCAGTAATTCAAGATTCTGAAGTGTAACCGGGAGATATACAATGATTTTCTTACTACCTTGGCTACATGTTTGTCAAAGGCCAGATTACTATCTATGTAAGTCCCCAGATCCCTGACTACTGGTTCAGATCTTAGGGTGTCTTGTTGACTGAGGAATTAGCCTGCGTGGCAGTTTTCCCAAAAGGCATGATAATGCATTTCTTTGCATAGAATTTTAGTCTGTGACTTTGGCACTGGTCATTTGTCTGTGTTAGATCCTCTTGTAAGATGTTTGTCATGGTGGGAATCTATGACATCTTCCAATTTGCAGTCATCTGTGAACTTGGTCTGCCAAATGCTCTTGACATTAGTCTTTACCTCTGAGAAGTACTGTAGATTCCAAATAGAGCATTCTCAGTATGGTGTCCTGAGGTCCCTCATTGGTAACTTTTTATAGTGGAGGTGGTATCACCAATCCTGACCTCCTGGGTCCTGTTGGTGAGCCAGCTGGAAATCCAGTGAGTTATGTAAGGGTTTATGCCCAATTTGGTGAGTTTGTCAACTATACCACAGTGGGGTATTGTATTAAGTGCTTTAGCTTGGTCCAGATGGCCAGTATGCACTATTTTCCTTTCATCCATTGCCTTGGTGACCTTCTCAAATAAGTCCTCCAGGTTTAGTAGGCATGAACTTCCTTTGACAAAGCCAGACTAGGTTAGGTCCAGTGTCTGAAGGTTGCCTATGTATGTCTCTGTCGATCATTTCTATGATAATTTGTTACATGACTTTGCATATTAGACTAGTCAGACTAATAGGTCTGTAGTTTTTGGGGTCAGTTTATGGTCCACCGTTGTGAAGTGGTATAACCATTGCAGTCCTCTGTTCTTATAGTACAAAGCCTGTTTGGAGGGTATAATTGAAAAGTGACTCAAGTGGTTTTGATAGAGCATGTTTAAGCTATTTAGAAGGCATACTGGGGTATTGTCAGTGACCTTTGAGGCTGTGTTTTGGCCCTAGCCATCACTGCCATGACCTGCTCCCTGTTAATAGTTTGGGGGGATTATGCTAGTAGGTATTTCTTGGGGGAGGTAGGGGGGAGTGGGACAGAAGTTTGAGTTGAATTTGTCAGCCAGCAAAGTCCCTGTGTTGCTTTGCTCAGTGAAGGTGGTATTATACTGACCACCAGATTGGCACACTGTGTGCTGCTTTTGAGGTTGTGGACATAGATGTAGAAAACTTAAGGTTGTTTTTAGCTTGTGGAGCTATACTGACCTCATAACTGGCCTTGTTAGACTTAATTAGAGCTCTTAGTATTCTGTTTAGTTTTACCAGGGAGCTCTTATCATTATGGGAGTTGCTTTTCCTGATTTTAGCCATTATTTTTTTTTTCTTTTGTTGTATCCTGTTAAGTTTAGGATTTAACCAGTGTGGTTTGTTTTTAGAGTTTGTTTTGGGGTCACTTCTAGTAGGTACGAATCCTCTATAAGCCATTTACATAGTTGTACAGGGTCTCTGTGAACAATTTCTCATAGTGTTCTGTGAACTCGAGGTTGGAAGGAGCACTGAATTTTGACAAAGTATCACTTAATAGGGTGTAGTTTGCTGTTGAATAGTTACTAACTGTTAGAGGGTTTGCTGGGGTTACAGCAAAGGAGACAGTTTTGTGGTCTGATGTCACCAGTGAGGATATGACACTGGGGCAATGGGGAGGGGTGCAATGCTCTTCATGTTGATGAGTACCAGGTCCAGTATGTTTGAATCGCTAGGGGGTGTGCGCACTATTTGGTCAGGAGTATTTTTGTTTATAAAGTCCAGGAATCATTGTGCCTGGGGGTATGAGGCAGTGTATGATTCACAGTCAATAGAGGGGTAGTTAAAGTCTCCCACGAATAGGGTTGGTGAGTGTCTCTAGTAGGTCTAGGTATGAACTAAGGGATTCTAGGGTCATAGAGGGTAATGTATAGCTTGCTAGGATATGGTCCAGGACTTTGTCTATGGTGATTTGCACATGGATAAATTCCAGGGCATTGTCCTGTTTAACCAACATAGAGTTATGCTTGTGACTAATGCAGATTGAGACTCTTCCACCTTTTGACTCTGTCTGCTTAGCTGATAAATGTGTGGAAGGCACTGAGGCCTTGAACTGCCAGATTAGTTTCTACAGATTTAAACCATGTCTTTATAACTGCACAGGTACCTATACTCTCCTGAGAGAGGGGATCTTGCAGAGTGTGGTGTAGTAACACCTTTAGGTTTCTTTTTCAAACTATCATCAAAACGAGAAAGGGTGGGGAGTATAGGGAAAAGGGAACCACCTTACTCAAGTGTGCTAACCCTAACCCGGCCCTCACTCATTACCTTCAAAATCATCCTTTCTCTGTTACTAACACTAAACACAACATACAGGTAGATACACACGCACACGCACACACACACACACACACACACACACACACACACACACACACACACACACACACACACACACACACACGCACACACACACACACACACACACACACACACACACACACACACACACACACACACACACACACACACACACACACACTCACACCACAGCTACCAATCCTCTTGTAAAGTAAAACATGTATTCCCTACCATAAGCCTTGGTTATACACACACATATAAAGGAGAACACCTGTCCCCTACTCTAACCATTACTTTAACCCTCAGACACTCATACATACATACATACATACAGACACATCCTAAATAATAAACCTTTTGGTATATCTTCAAGTTTTGACACTCCTACAAATTTGCACTTCCTGTGTTTGCTATTGTTCACTTGCTATTCTGTTTGTAGATTTTGAATGATATACTGGCAGGCACTAATGTATGTGTGCGCTAATATGTATGTATGTACATATACAGATACACAGATAGTTATGAAGCAGCATACATTACATTGATCATTTAAAATAAACTATTTTTCACAGCATGTTAGAAACTATTTATATTAAAATATTTTATTGACATATTCATATAAACACAGGTTTTCTTCTTTTAAACAAGTCTAATTCTCAAAAAAAAATGTCTGGTTTCTTTTATAGTCTTACATATTTATCATATTGAAAATGAATACTTTCACTGAACATCTGATCTTCCTTTTCTGGTGCAAAACAGCTTGGAGACATGATGTGAGGAGTCTCTCAACAGGTCATGCCTGTTATAGTTGTCAGAGTTTCTATTTTCTTGCAGCATGACTGGCTGGGACAAGTTTGGTTACCTTTTTTCTTTTATCTTTGTTGTTCTGTTATGTTCTGAATGAAACAGAAATTTGTCCTGTCCAAGTCAGCATTCAAGACTAATACATTATATTGTTAGTTTTATATTAGAACTTTACCGTTGAGTTTGATTTGTATTTCCTCAAACTTATGCTTTCTAAATTCAATGGGAACTATTATTTTGACAATATTGAACATTATACCCTGGAGAAATTATTTCTTCCCTCAAAGGAAAACAAATGACAAAGATCACCAAAGCATCTGGTAAGTCCACCTCACATCCAAGTGTACATCAGGAGTGAGTCACAGAATGAACAAGTACATAAAGTGTACATCAGGAGTGAGTCACAGAATGAACAAGTACATAAAGTGTACATCAGGAGTGAGTCACAGAATGAACAAGTACATAAAGTGTACATCAGGAGTGAGTCACAGAATGAACAAGTACATAAAGTGTACATCAGGAGTGAGTTACAGAATGAACAAGTACATAAAGTATACATCAGGAGTGAGTCACAGAATGAACAAGTACATACAGTGTACATCAGGAGTGAGTCACAGAATGAACAAGTACATAAAGTGTACATCAGGAGTGAGTCACAGAATGAACAAGTACACCCTTCCATAGCACTACTACTGCCCTTCTTTCATTTACTGACCACATCAACAAAAACCGTAACAATAACATCCTGTCCTCTGCTATCTTCATTGATCTTTCAAAAGCATTTGACATGGTTAATCATCAAATACTTTTTAATCTTCTGAAATCCCTCTCATTTGACACTCAAGCACTACAGTGGTTCACGTCCTACTTAGATAATAGGCAACAGGCAGTGCTCTGGGAAAACACTCTATCCACCCCTCTTCCTGTCTCCCTTGGTGTACCCCAAGCATCTGTTTTAGGCCCTCTTCTATTCTCCATCTTTATCAATGATCTAGCTATTAGTATTCCCGAAGCTGTAACCATACAATACACTGATGATTCCACTTTAATCTCCTCAGCTACAAGTCCATCTGACCTGCAGGCCATCACCCAAAGTGTCTTTGAGCTTGTAGAAGACTGGTTTTTACAGCGCTGTCTCCCCCTCAACCCTAAAAAGACTAAACTACTGCTATTTACTCCTTCACAAAAGTCTACCCCATTTCACTTCTCTATAAAATCCAAAAACGGCACAGTCATATCTCCAGACACAGCAACCAAACTCTTAGGGGTTACTATTGACCACAGCCTTAACTATGATACTCATATCAATACCACAATAAAATCGATAAACCGAAAGCTAGGATCCCTCTATAAAATTAAGCCCTTCCTCACTCCCACAGCCAGAACTACTATTGCCCACACCCACCTCATCTCCACTCTCTTCTATGCCTCACCTATATACACAAATCTATCAAAAACTAACCTCAACAAGCTGTCAATCTCCTACAACAGTATAGCCAGATTTGCTACCGGCTCCCCATTTAGAACCCACCACTGCCTAAATTTAAACCAACTCGGTTGGCTGGAACTACACAATCAGTTCTTATTTCAGCAACTAATTATTTCCCATAAAATCCTTTCTTATCCAGATAAAACACCAATTCTTACAAATCTTATCAGTCCATATAAAAATCTTTCTAATCTACGCTCAGCTAATAAACTACTAGTATCTACACATAAACCCAGCAATAAAGCAGGAGTTTCCCTTTTCTCTAATACAGTGGGAAAAAGCTGGAACCTACTTCCTGGTGACCTCACTTGTATCTCCTCTACTTCACTTTTCAAAAAGAAACTTAAATTTTATCTTACTAGCCACTGGCTCTGTTCCTGTACGAACCCTGACTAATACTTTCTCCTCCTGTTTTCATCATCACGTAATTTTTCCTAAGCTATTCCACCTTACATTATTGTCACTTCAAAGGTTACTACCTCTAAGTGGGACTTAGCATACCCAAGATAGACATAACAGACATCCCACCTGCTTCTGCTAGAGGGGTAACTTTCCCTTTACTACTCTCTCCCATTCCTGATTTCCTTCTCTTCTATAACTAGTCTCTTTTCCCATTCCTTACTAATGACTTTGTTGTTCTGGGAATTTCCCTCTTCCTTCTTATACTTTCCCACAGTGTAAAAAAAAAAAAATCTTAATTGTGAAAATATAGGGAAGGTTATTTTATCTATATTTTATCTTAACCGAACTTTGATGTATCTGTAAATGAACTTTAATGTTTTGTAACTGTTATTGTATTTTTAATGTTGTCTGATCTTTGTGGAGCTTTTCTCCCCGGGCCTCTACTGAAAATGGACATATATCCAGCTAGACTAGCCCAGTCAACAAATATAAAATAAAATAAATAAAAATAAATAAATAAACCACAGCAGAGATATGAGGAGAAAGCTGTCCCCAGCATGAAAATAGCCAACTGCTTTCACTTCCTTGTTATTCGAGAAAAATCAAAGCTCTTAAACGTAGAATAATAAGCACCAGTAACAAACAATCCAAATCATCAGATGTTAATTCTTCTTCCTCAAAATAACTGAAGAATTAAACTGAAGCAGACTTAGTCACTGGAATACCACAGCTTTTATTTCTAGATTTTTATTTCTTTCCTCAGTGGTGGTTTGCTCTGGCAATTTTATATTATTATGTCTTTCAGTAACTGCATTTACATGTCAGTATTATTATGTAATTATGTTATATTTTTTCTTTCATTGATAACTGCAATATTACTCATCAGATCTATTCTTCTTCTTCTGGTGACATCTTGTGAACCTCTGGTAAATATGTTCTACACAATAAACTAGAAGCAGGATTCTTGATCACAGATTGTATGATTGAATGACAGCTTATCCGGTCAATCTTATCAAGTGCTCCTCATGCTACACAGTATTGGTGATCACAAAAAGTGATCAGCAAACAAAACCATGACACCATTTGCTTGCTGATCTGGAGATCATGCAAACACATTTGTGTTTTCTTTGAGTTAGTATGCATAATAACACAGTGCATGGGGGCATAGCCCTCTACATTAGGGTGGAGAGAGGCTTGTTCCTTTAAAAAAACATTCTTTGTGTTATACTTGTTTTTGTGTTAGACCAGCATGGTCAATGTCTGATCAAGTTTCCAGTCTGTATGTGTGATCTCTTCTGGTGATTAGATCAAAGGGTTTTTGATGCATGTGGTCTTTCAGTTGCATATTATTGGCTTACAGCTACATGTCTTTCAATTACTTGTTCTAGAGTCTGTGTGTTATGCGTACTTCTTTTCCTAGTCTATATTTCACTTTCAGATCATAGTTTTCTACAGTAAGTAACATGAGTTACAATCCTTGAGGTGCCTTGTGAAAACGTTCTTAATGTATTTTGCAGAGGTTTGTGGTTTGTTTCTACTTTAACATTTTTTACCATAAATGTACAAGTGGAATTTCTAACATACATACACTAATGTTAATTGTTTCTTTTCTATCTGATGATATTTTTGGGTGTCTGTGAATGAGTTTGACCTGTCAGCAGCTGATCGGGTCTTCTGCAAGACTACAGCTCTTTTATGCCATTCTGACTAATATTTTCTTGAAAGAATGCCAGTTTATTCACATTATAGTATTTTAATGCCATTGTATTTCTAACTGGTTTGTAGAGAATTTGAGAAGAACTCCATTCCCATGCTACTTCATGGTTTAACAGCTTTCTTAGAGGCTTTGTTATCTCAGACATAATAAGTGCAAACTTAAAAAGCTACTTATCACTTGTAGAAGCTTGTCTTCTAGCTTGACATTTTCACAACTGCTTGGACTTTTCCTGTATCAGCTGCCACTCTAGCTGATGTTAACATATGACCTGTATATATTAGACTTGTCACTTTTGGTAATCTTCTCAGCAGCTGTGCTACTTTTTGTATTCTTATTTGACCCCACAGCAATAGGTCTTTGTTTATGTTTAAGACAAAAAAACAAAATAAAATCAAGCTTCCACTAGCGATGAGATGAAAAAGCAGACAGCCCAATCTATATTCTTTAACGTTTTCGTTCTATTTATTCCAAAAAGAACTTCATCAGAAAAGCACCCTTGGGCAAAAGCCAGATTTAAATGCCAAATCACACAAATAATTAACCAATGAAAAAGCATACTTAATTATGCCTATACTGAACATGAAACTGTTGTAAATAATATGTACACAGTAAAAACTGAATAATAAAACCATAATAGTATAATAATAATTACAAACTAAATTGTAATAGAAATCTTGTCATACAAGTTTAAAATCTTTTAGCTAATAAAAAACACTTAATATTAATAGTGTCATTTAAACCAGGCAAGCAATCAGCCTTTAGCCTAATCTTCCAAATGGCTTCTCTACATTCCAAATGGTTCTTTGTGTCATCAACTTTTTCTAACACAGAAAAAATAAATTTCTTGAAAAAAGGACAATGTATTGAATGCTTTGCTAAAGCGTTGGACATTTTTTCATACAAAAAAGTAAGTAACATCAAGATGATTTTGGAAAGGGGTACAAAAACATAACAAAACACAAATAGAATGTTAGAAGTACCTTCGGGTACTTTTTCATGTACTAAATGTAAACAGTGTAGATTTATAAGTAGTATGTCTAACATTTTTTTGAAACACAACAACAAGACCATCACAGTAAATGGTCATTACACTTGTAAATCTACCAATATAGTTTATTTAGCACAGTGTGTGTCATGTGAACATTTTTATGTTGGAAAGACTACACGTAGTCTAAATAAACGTATTTATGAGCACAATTCAGCCATCAAGAAAAAGGATGAGTCCAACGCTTCACAGCTATAAATGTACTGGTCACCTAGACCAATCACTCTAACTAATATTTAATTGCATTTAAGTTTCCTTTCTGTTTAGTTCCTTATCTGTCTTACTGGTATTAACCTGAAGTATGTATCACTGGTATAAGATTATGATTTATTTGTAAGCAATATTCTCCTGACAAGCCTTTTAAGCCTGCAGATCAATATAGAATGCAAGATGCCATTATCAAGACTATGTAACTGTTGCTGTAGTACTGTAGTGTTTAGTTTAATACCACAAATTCATTGTATTACCCTTAAAATTTTATCAGAAGCCAAATGGCCCAAAGTGTTATCAGAAGTTACTTTTTAAGTGCCGCAGTTTGACAATATGGCACTCTTTATTGTTATATTCGCTTGTCAACAGTTTTTAAATTAAATGTTGACCAGAATATAGTAATGGTCACAAAGCTATCTTTTGAGCATCACTGAACATAAACGCTTCAAAGTTGCCTTTTGACAAAATATTAGCCTTAGGATCTACATCTAGGTTGAATGACTTTCTGTTTACTAATTCTCAGGATGTTTTACAAAAACATGACCTACATTCTTGTCTTAAGCGATTCTCAAGAATCAGACTTCACTTGATCAACTTTAGTCACTTCCATACTAACCATGAATAGTTGTATTTCATGTTACTTTTCAACATGGCAATTCTTTTGAATACTCTTTTTATATATATATTTGTTAGAAATATGGCACTTCCTCAAACAGAGTTTATAAGGTTTGTGGTGCTGCGGTAGAGTTGTTGCCTCACAGTAAGACGTCCTGTTTGATTCTCAGCTAAAGCGTCTTCTGTGTGGAGACATGCGTGAATGGGCGTACCTTCGCTGAAGGTTGTGCGTCAGGGCTGGCAACTCGGTACATAAAAATCTACTGCCAATCATTAGCGGACCGGTGTTCCGCTGTGGCGACCCCTAACCGAGAATTCTTATAGCTATAACTGAACTGAGGGCCAGTTTTCAATTGCAAAGTGCTTTTCTGGTCTCCATTATTTTATTACAGGACATCCTAACATTTCTTTCTTTTCCATATTTATTAACATTGTAACATATCCTAACTTTATTTCTTCTTTTTACCTTCTGATTTGAATCACATTTTCTCTTGTACACACCCACTTACTCAGTTAATTCTTTGACTTCTTGATTTGTGTACTGACAAGTTTACTTGCTTAATAGCCAACTACAGCTTTTGGGAAGGTTATGTCTTTTTTTTTTGCATAATAGTGGGCTTCAGTTTTTCATCATTTCTTATACGATAAATTGTTCTGGGTGTTGCTACCGAATCATGCAGTTCACCAGATTCTTATTCTTTGGCTGTTTTCATCAACTCAGAAAGTAAACATCTACAACCTGTGTAGGACCTTCTCCCTTGTAAGGAACAATCAGTGAATGAATGTGAAATTCTGTATGGGTTGCAGTCATCCCAAAACCTCTCTCTTACTGCTTCTATTTTACTTTTTTCCTCTTTAAGAAATGCAAAAGATTTAAAGATATTCAAGGCTTCTTCCCTGACAATATGTAAGAAAGTTTCACATTTTACCTTTCAGACTTCTTGGCTAATGTACTCAGTGTAAGGACTACATCTGAATTTCTGGATGTACAGCTTTCAGATTTCTGTTAAGTTAAGGTCTGTTGAAATGAAAGGATTCCTGGCGTTTGTAGTTGGACTATTTCCTACTGTAAATTATATTTCACTATTTCAAAACACAGTCAATGAAAGTACCATATGGAGATCCTGAAGCAGGCTATAACTCATTTTTTTTAAAACCTTTTAGCACTCTTCAAGCCGTAACCTTGGTAAAAAGCTCTTTTATTCAACATCAATGAACTTCACCAGAATTGTGCTAAATCAAAAAAAAAAGTTGAATTAAGGGTGTTCACGCCAATGTCACATAAACTTCATCAACCAATTAAGATGTGCTAGTGGACGTGTTCACAAACAAAAAAGTTGGATTTTTAACATGCACAGGTTTCAACATTTTAAATGTTTGTGCTTCGGTTATCTGATACTTAATAAGAAGTACATTTTTGTATGTGAATACATGTATTAGCACGTCTTTATTGGCTGATGTTCATTGCTGTTGAACAAAAATGCTTTTTTATCAAGGTTACAACTTGAGCAGTGTGTTGAATGAAAGTGCTTTTTACCAAGGTTACAACTTGGACAATGTTAAAAAGTTAATTAAAATTGACTTATTCTTGGCGTCAGGTTTTTGCTGAAAAAAGTTTTGGCTTGTTAATATTTCAAATAACATGTACTATTGAAAGCAAATCTTTTTTTGACTTATCAGGTATATTTCTCCATTCTGACTCCACGTACTATCTGGGTGGTGAGTAAATAAGCAAAAGGCACTTAAATATGGTTACTGTCCGTGAGGCCTTTTTTCAAACTGAACTTTCTAGAAGGGAAGTGCACATTATGACATGCAGAGTCCTATTTAAAATGATAAAAAATTAGGTTTTCTGTGTTTTTTTATTTTAGGAAAAAGTTATATCTGTAGTTATAAATATTCAAAACAGTCAAATAAAATAATAAACATAGGTTTGAGGTTTATTTTGGTTCACCAATTTCATGGTTGATTTGGAATAGTATTGTCCTGTTCTTTGATATCTGTAGTTATATATGAAATATTTACCTTTATGTCTGTACCACTCTGACATATGCCTTTACTTTTTCTGAAGATTGCATGAACAGTTTTTTTGCATTCATAATCAATATTTCATGCATCATGTGACTGATTACTGTTTATCATTTAACTTGATGCATTCACTATTTCCCTTACAGTTTTCTGAAGTGACTAAATAATACATTGTTATTGCTTTCAGCATTTGAACTCAAACCAAGTTTTACTTAGATGCAAAATATTTAATAAGGTAGGATAAAGTAAGTGATAGAATGAAATAATAAGTAATGCTAGAACTGAAAATAAATGTATACATCATTAAACGGGTAGCAGACTAGCTGAAAGAGAGGGGCTCTATGGTTAAGATCAAGAGATGCCTTTCTGAAGTCAACAGCATCAGTGTCAGGGAGTATAAGGGGTCTGTTTTGTGCCCAAATTGTTTGGTTTATTTATGTCTGGCAATGCATTTTTGGTAAGAAAATAACCTTGGGTGCTGATTACATAATCAAGTATTAGCAAAGATCTCATCACCATGTTTTATCTGTGAAATTGGTGTTAGTGCTCTACATATATGTCTTCTTTCATTTATATTATTCTTACTTGCTGCATTGACCTGGATTGTATCCCCTATTTTCTTCCAGTGTTAATTCTACCTAATTTTTCCTCTAGATAACCACAGTTATATTATAGAACTCTTTTCACAGTCCATCCCTTCTTGTTGTCTTCCCTCCTTTTAGTTCTTTTATGGCATTTCTGACCTCTTCCTTTTTGACTGGTTCTTCCAACATCACCCTTTCCTTTTCTGTAAGTGCTTCCAACCCCCTCCCCTTTCCATTTTCCACCTGATCCTTCCTCTCCCTCCTTACTGTCCCTACAAATGGCCTGGAAGAATTCTGTTACTTTGTCTCATCCTTTCTGTTTCTGAACTTTTAGCTATTGTTTTGTGCTGCATTTATTTGGTCTTCAGGATAATGCCCTAATTTGCTTTTCCCCCCGTAACCACCAGAAGACTTTACATGGTACCATATTCTTCTCTGGCTCCATAATTTCAGTCCCTGAGTCAGTCTGATTGTGTGGGGGCAGAATGGCCATCTGTACTGCTAGCAAACTAAGTTTGGGAATGGATTTGGGCTATGATAGAGCTGGCTGGGGATGGGATGAAAAAGCTGATGGCCAGCTTTTTCATCCTGAAGGGGAGAGCATGGCCTTTGGTGAAGACCAGGAGCCTTGCAAGTCATCTGAGTTTAATACAGGGGGTGGCAATGACATTTTGATACCCTTGTTCTAGTTGTTTCCAAAACTTGGGTAAATGACTAGCCACTGCAAGAATGATGACTCTAGGCTCCACAAGTGCTACTTCCCCGACTGTATACTTGCTCCCCAGGCCTAGTATAGAGTTAGCATTGCAGTTGACTCCCTGAGGAGTTGGGAGGCCTACCTGGGGAAGGGTTACATCTGGATTATCTGGAAAGGAGCTCTTGGTAGATCTGGGGATGAGCTGTCAGGGAAGGCAGAGAGTAATAGTTTGAGACTGAATGGGGTTGGGGAGTAAATAAAAAATATATAACTTCAGTCTTTCAGTACATACTTTTTACCTGTTC
Source organism: Protopterus annectens (assembly GCF_019279795.1). NCBI lineage: Eukaryota > Metazoa > Chordata > Ceratodontiformes > Protopteridae > Protopterus > Protopterus annectens. The sequence continues at coordinate 520,012,527 of NC_056741.1, forward strand.
TCCTTGAGTTCTAGCTCTGTATTCCTCCTTTTCCTAACTATACACCTTTGGATTTCACTTACCCCTTTTCCCCATCATTTACCATGTCATCTCTTGCTCTTCTCTGCCTCTCACATTACTCTGAGTCCACCCACCACTGTGACATCAGCTCTTCATTGTCATTTTGTTTTTCGGTGATGATTACTTTAACCCCTTTTTGCATTTGTCTTGTTGTCTGTATGCCCACCAGTTTGTACTTCCCATTTCCAGAACCTGTTTTTGTTATTTGCCCATTCCTTCTTGATTTTAGCATTACTGAAGCATGAGACTGATTTTTGCAGTATTTTTGCATCTTCTATCCTTTTTCTGCATTTTCCTGCAAGTAGGAATACATCTGTTCTGCTCCATGTTTTCCCTTTCTGATGAATGTAAATTCCATTTCTTTTTGTGTATGTCTGTGCAGATATTCATTCAATTCTCTTTGTCATTTCATTCTTCAGTTCTTTTTATTTCTGAAAGCTGCTCTCATCTGTCTACCCTTTCCTGTCTTTTTCTGGATCCATAGTGACATTCTAGCTTCCTTTTATAAATTTCTTTCCCCACTTTCCTCACCTTTCAGTTGACTATCAAATGTGGTACTGTAGTCCTCCTATACATTCCTTTCCCCGCATTTGAGTACCTTCCAAATAATGTTCAGCTGCTCAGTGTTGCTCCAATTGAGCCTAACTTAATGCCCCTACCCCATGGGGCTGGGGTTGCTTTGGCCATTGACTGGTTGGGAAGGGGAAGCAGAAAAAAATGTAGAGTGGAGCAGCTAGCTACTGTGTAGTACTGCACACCAAGTCATTTTGATATATCTAAGCTTTGTCTTTTCCCCTCTTTTTCTAATCCCCTAAAACGGTCCCCACTGAAGTTCTTAATGTCCTTATTAGAGGGATAAACATTCCATATAGCCCATTTCTCTTCCTATAGCCTCCCTTCCTAGATTATCTAACCTCTCTTTAGTCTTGGTTACTCTTTCATCTTTCACTACAAAACGTTTTCTGAATAATGTGGTAAGATCTCCCTCCATTTCTTTCCCATTCTAACATGGTCTGTCTCTCCATTTGAGTAGGTTCCAATTACTAATGTCTTATGATCTCCTATTTTAGCTTAGTAGCAAATGTACACCTGACTTCTCCATTTTGCATTTCTGGGGTATTCTTTTTATGGGGTTTGAACCACTCATATTCCATGTCATTATATTTATTTCCCACTTTTTGTCCCTCCCATGGACTAGATGGCCTAACTCCTCTTCTGCCTAGATTTGGTTTCACTTAGTGCCTATGCCTATCATTAATTGAGGCACTTTTTCCTGTGTCCTTTGCCCTGGCAACTATTGCCCTTATTTAGCCATGAACATTGTAGATCTGAGTGTAACGTGTGTGTGCTATATCTTTAAGAAGCATGCAAGGCTGTGTGTGCACATATAAATTCCAGACACATGCAATCCCTAATGACATTTTGTAGAAGCAGCCAGAGAGTGAGCATGTATGATTGCAGCTGTTACTTTGTATATGAGTTACTTAAGTCATAGTCAGTAAGCCTCTACAGTGATGTGTTTGTACAGAATAAAGCTGCTTAAACAGAACCAATGAAGACTTGTTTATTCATGTACAAAACACAAAAGTGACATGGTGTCAGAAGTGGGATTTGAACCCATGCCTCCATTCGGAGCTATGAGATGTAAAGACAACAGTGAAGGTAAAAGTGAGAGAAAAGAGTATAAACATAACCAGAAAGAATCAAAGGTAATAAGAAATAATATGAATTGTTTACTCAATGCAAGAGAAGGCAAAAGGGGCATTACAAGGGCACAAACAACATTATCAGGCAAGCAGAAAGTACAAAAAAGTTTCACTAAAGAAAATGCTTAAAATAAAAGTATTTAACAAGACGAGTAGCAGTAAAGCACAAAACGAGCATGTTTAAGCAGAACAAGTATGTTTAAGGCAGAATTAGGCATGTTGAGAGTAAAATGAGCACAAGAAATGTTCGCTGGGCATAAAAACGGCTTAAACGAGCAAAATGAATATAGTAAGAAACGAGAAAAGGGCACAATAAGCAAAAATAAAGCATGGCGACTGCTTGTGTTTGTGCATAACTATGACTTCATATTGTATCAAGGGCATAACTAAAGTTATTCGAAGTATCCCAGAGTGTGTAAAAGTGCTTACAGTGTGTGTGCTTATTTCTGTGCATGTACTTCAAAGAGTTTATTGTATGCAAAGTGCAACTATTTTATGCAATCCAGTCAAAGCATAGCTATTTCGAAAAGTTCTTATGCTAGGTGTGTCTATTTGCAAAGTGCCATCAGTACAGAGTGCTTCCTGTACTGTAAAGAGTGGCCTAGCAAGGTGCTGCCATTTTGGTGACATTTCAAAGTGTTGTATGCAGTCATTTCCAAAGTGCAAGTACTTTGAAAGCTATTGAATTTTGGGCAACAGAAGTTCAATTTATTCGCATTGTACAGTTGCTTGATATATTTCTTGCATTGATAGAAAGTGTTTCTTACAAAAGATTGCAAGAATATTACAGTGCTTGTGAATTACTCAGTTCCATTGTAATGTTCTTGAATGTTTCTTAAAGTGATGACTTTAACAAGTGATGGCGCATGACCTTAGCATTCCTGCCTTTATAGATAAGAAATTTCAAGTGATTGCTTTAGCATTTCTGCCTTTACCAATTCTGAAAACATAGCGAGTGGTGATAAATGAATTTAGCATTTCTGCCTTTACCAAAGATTCGGCAAAACATCAAATCCGCAAAGCTCCATAAAGCATCAAAAAGTTTGAAAAGGCTATTCCACAAAGTTTCATAAAGCATTGAAAGCCCAAGAAAGTTATATCGTAAAACATAGTAAAGCATCGAGAAATCTGAAAAGTTATTTTGCAAAGTGCAATAAAGTGTCGAGAAGCCTGAGAAGTTTATTTCGCAAAGTCCAGTTATTCAAAAGTGCTACAAGTTTGTTCATTTGCATAATTTTGATAAGCTTAATGAGAGAAAGTATAAATTCAGAGCAAAAAAGCGGTAAGCACGTTGTGTTTATGCCAGTTACCTATGCACATGTGTGTGTGTGTGTGTGTGTGTGTGTGTGTGTGTGTGTGTGTGTGTGTGTGTGTGTGTGTGTGTGTGTGTATTCATGCTTATTTGCAAGACCCTTCACTGGTATGTGTTAATATGGTAGATGGATTTCAAAAAACCGAGCCACTTGTGTTTGATCAGAATATTATAGAGAACTGGAAAATATTTGAACAAAAATATGATATTTGCATACAAGGAGCTTATGCAGAGAGAGATGCACATGCCAGGGCATTCATTTTGTTAAATCTAGCAGGATCTAAGGCCAGTGAGAGCGTTCATTTGTATATGCACCAGCAATGTATGAATGTGAAGGTGCAGACCGCCATATTGTTGTGCAAGCTGAATCAAGGAAAGACCCCGAGTGTTTGAAGCGTATGTTCTGAAAAATGTGCAACCTCCAGATGAATGTTACATTAGAGAGGCATTTGTTTTACACAAGAGATCAGAAACCAGGAGAAACATTTGCAACTTATAGAACTGACTTAAGGAACAGAGCTAAAATGTGTTGGTTTGGTGATTTAAAAGATGAGCTGATAAAGGACAGACTTGTGTGTGGTATTAATAGTGCTGCAGTGAGGAAGATTTTGCTTTGTGACAGTGATTTGACATTAAGCAAAGCAATAGAGATTTTTCAGATCCATGAGGTGGCAGAATGACATATGAATTTGCTTGCAAGTGTCAAAAGCATGGTTTCAGTGAGCTCCAGAGTGGAAGTACATAGTATGCAACACGTGGCAAACAGGAACAGGCTTAAGCACAGGGCAGCCACAGGGTTTCCAAATAAGGTACAAAGCTTTCCAGAAAGTTCTAGAAAATGTGCAAGCTCCACTGACAGCTCAGTGCAACACAAATGTGAGTCAGCAAAATCCAAATCTAGCTTTATTGTTAACTGTCACAATTGTGGTGCAAATCATGAGTCTAAAAGAGTTTAACATATGGTAAGCAATGTCACAAGTGCAAAAAATGGAACCATTTCCAAAAGTTTTGCAAATCAAGTAAGTCTCACACAGTTGTAAAGAAAGGTTGTACAAAACAGCAAGATGATTAAGTAGAGCCAAAACAATCAGCTTTCTATGCAGCTAGTGTATCAGTGCTTGGAGAAAGAGTTGAGGCAGTATTTTGTATGGGTCGGATTAATGGAAGATCCACAGAGCTCAAAGTAGACACTGGGTCAAAATGTAATGTTTCTATCAGCAGACACATTTGCGAAAGTGAGAATCAATGAACAGCTCAATGTAATCAGCAGTGTGAGACTTGTTGCTTATGGAGGTGAAGAAATTTAAACCAAAAGTTCAGTAATACTTTCATGTTATTTGGCTGAAAAGTGTTACAAGTTGTTATTCTATGTAGTCTGATGACCAGTGCAGTCTTTACTGGGTCTCAAAGATAGTTTGAGAATGAATCTGCTTACTTTTACTAAAGAAGTTCATCATGTGAATAGAGTTCCCTGTTCCACATGGGTCTATGCTAAATCATCGAAAGCGTAAAAAAGTGAACGAAAATTTATGCACCCCACACCCCCCTACTTAAATATACCAAACTCCGATATCGCACTACAGTCACGAAAACAGCAAAGTAATAGAAGCGGCCAAGCAATTTCTTTCCCAGAGAAAGAATTTGCTTATATGCTGTTTCGCTATTTTGCCTTTTCATGCTTTCAAGTTCGATCAAGACGCATTCAAAAGAATGTGTCTTTGATCATTTAATAGGAACCCGTTCCACATTTTCTGAAGCCATTTTCTCAGCGTATGCTGATGTTTTTGATGATAAATTGGGCAAACTTCCAGTTGTGTATTCCATGAAGTTTGACCCTGAGATCATTCCAGTAGTCAGACTAGCAAGAAGAGTTCCGATAGCAATGCAAAATAAAGTTAAAGCTCAGTTGAATAAGATGGTGCAGCAATCCAGTCACAGAACCAACAGAATGGGTGTCATCCATGGTAGCCACTCATAGAAAAGGCTTAGACAAAATCAGAATTTGCATTGATCCAAGAGATTTGAACAAAGCATTAAAAAGACCATACCACTGAATGATCACAATTGAAGACGTTGCAGCTCTAATACAGCATGCCACTGTATTTTCTGTTTTGAATGCAGAGTTCATTTTGGCAAGTGATGCTTGACTGCAAATCCTCATTTCTAACTACTTTTGGTACTCGGTTTGGCAGACACAGATTCCTAAGGATGTCACTTGGAATAAATTCTGCAAGTGAAGTCTTTCAACATGCAATGGAACACATTTTTTCAGGTTATCCTTGTGCCATAATAGCAGTCACTCTATTATTTGGAGGCAGTGGTGAAGCAGAGCATGACAGAAACCTGAAGAAAGTTCTAGACAGTAAGTAAACTTAAAGCTCATTCCTCTGAAGTGCAAATTCAGACTTTCAGAAGTGACGTACATAGGTCATTTGTTTACAAATACAGGCTCAAGACCTGACCCAACCAAACAAACAGCTATCCTAGAGATGTCAGCACCAGACAATGTGCAAAGTTTACAGAGTTTTCTGGGCATGGTTTACTATTTAGGCAAATTTACACCAGGCTTCAGTAATTGACAGTGCCTTTGAGAGAGCTAACATGCAAAAATGTTGTATGGTCATGGTTGGATCATCATCATCATCAGAAGGCATCTGATGACCTTAAGCAGAAAATTTCCACTCCACTTACATTAAGATACTATAATGTAAATAAACTAGTTGTTCTTTCCTGTGGTGGTTCAAAATTTGGTCTTGGCCCAGTTGTTCTTCAAGAGAGCAGACCAAGTAGCCTATGCATCTAGGACACTAACTCAGACTGAGATGCATCATGCTCAAATTGAAAAAAAGCTTTTGGCGATAGTATTCGCATGTTCCAAGTTTCATGATTATATTTATGGTCGAGCTATTCAGATTGAAACTGATCATCAACCTCGTTACCATTGTAAAGAAGCCTATGCATTCTGCTGCAGCGAGATTACAAAGAATGATGCTCAAGTTGCAAAAGTACAATTTCAAAATAGTCTATACAAAAGATACATTGCTCTATCTCACTGAAACCTTATCCAGATCATCTAGAAATACCACAGAGCAGCTTGATGCAGAGAATTTTGACATTGATATACTATGTCAGTGCATAATTTTTCCACCACTAGACTTGATGAGTTGTGAGATCACACTATTACTGATCCAGTTTCACAAAAGCTTAATCACTACATCAGTGTTAGATGGCCATCAAAGCAACCTAGTGTATCACCTGAGGTGCAAGTGTATTTTTCTTACAGAGATGAATTGTTGATGGAAGATGGCATTATTTTCAAATGTCCTAAAATTGTTGTTCCTGCTTCCTTACAGCAAGAATATATTCAGATTTTGCATTGTGGTCACCCAGGTTTATCACTCACTAAGAGAAGAGCAAAAGAATTAGTATTTTGGCCTTCATTATCAAAAGACATTGATAGTGTTCTTTCTTCTTGTTCAGTATGTAATAGTACCAGAGTGCGTTTGCAAAGAGAGCCGCTTCAGCTAAGTCCAATTCCTGAACTACCGTGGTTTACATTAGCAACTGATATTTTTGAGTGGAACAATCAACACTATTTGGTTTTGGTAGACTCTTACTCAAACTGGTTTGAGATTGATCTGCTATCAAACTTAACTTCCACAGCTGCTATTACTAAGTTGAAACATCATTCAAAAGTCTGATTCTGTTCCAGATAATGATTTGAACATTCCACAGGTCAACCATTTTGCAGAGACTGTCGCATTTGCTAAATCTAATTCCCAGTATTATGTCACATGATATGGATGAGTTTCTAAGCCTAGTGTGAAATATGCAGCAACGTGGACTTCATTGTATATATCTATATATATATATATATATATATATATATATATATATATATATATATATATGTGTGTGTGTGTGTGTGTGTAGTTAGTATTGTATAATGCATGTCTATAGATTACCTGCTATTTCTGCATAGGTTCATAGTGTCATAGGTAGGTACTAGGCTATCTGCCCGAAGGCTTTTATAAGCCTAGCCAAAGTGTGTCGGCTTTCGCCGCCCCATTGATTAATTAACTGAGCCTCTGTCAAGCAGAGCCAATGAAGTGATCCCAGGGGTGTATTTTCTGTTACCCATCCATTTGTCAAGGCTTCTCTTGAAGAGTGTTAGTGAGGGGCTCTGCCTAATGTAGTTAGGAATTTTGTTCCAAAGCATGGAGAGTCTCTGTGACAGAAATCTATCCCTCCAGCATGCTCTATTTATTGTTGTGGTGAGGTTTAGCTCACTAAAGCGCATGGCTCGCAGTGACTTGGATTTCTTTAGCTGGAGCATGTCCATCAATTCTGAGTTGGACATGGCTTTGTAAATCAGGCAGAGATCACCTGTGAGTAAGCGATATGCCACTGAGTACAGCCGGAGTTTTTTCAGTCGGGCTGCATAGGACATATGTTTGAGGCCAGTAATCCTCTTGGTGAGGTGCTTTTGTGGTCTTTCCAGCTGTTGGAAGTGTCTTGTGAGGTACAGCCCAAATGGGGCATTGTACTCTATGGTGGGTCTGATGAGTGATGAATAGAGGGGCACTATAACCTCTTTATTTCTAGATGCGAATCCCTTAGTAATTAGATGGGCCACATAGAAGGATTTCCTAACTACTTTGGCAATATGATTGTCAAAAGAGAGATTACTATCTACCTGGGTCCCCAGATCTCTTATTACCTCTTCTGTATTAAGGGGGCTGGCGCCTATGAGGTAATTCGTGGGTGTTTTGTTTTTCCCAAACGGGATGACTATGCATTTTTTGGCATTTAGCATGAGGCCATGACTTTGAAGCCAAGTGTCTGTCTCAGTAAGGGCTTTTTGAAGGATGTCCGTGTCAGCCGGAGAGTCAGTTATGGCTCCCAGTTTGCAGTCATCAGCGAACTTGGTTAGCCATTGTCCTCCTGTGTTTGCCTGTATGTCTGAGAAATATATGCCGAACAGTAGGGGTCCCAGAACCGAGCCTTGCGGGACACCACTTGTGACTAGTTTAGAGTCGGACCTGGAGCCCGCTATTCTTAACGTGTGAATTCTGTCTGTAAGCCAGTTGGCAACCCATCTTGTGATGTAGGGGTTTATGTTCAAGCTGGTGAGTTTTTCTATAATACCCGAGTGAGGAATGGTGTTGAACGCCTTGGCGAGATCAAGGTAGGCTGTGTGAACCACCTTTCCCTCATCTATCGCCTTGGTGACTGTCTGGAAGAAGTCAACCAGGTTTAGTAGGCATGATCTGCCCTTAACAAAGCTGAACTGGGTCAGGTCAAGTGTTTGAAGGTTCCCAATGTCTTTGTTAATGAGTTCCATGACGATGCGCTCCATAGCCTTTCAGACCAGCCTAGTCAGGCTTATGGGATGATAGTTACCAGGGTCAGTTGTGGCTCCTCCTTTGTGGAGCAGAATAACCATTGCTGTGCACCATTCTATGGGCATGTAGCCTGTGGAGAGGCTGAGGTTGAACAGCATGTTTAGGTGGGGAGTTAGTTCATTCTGTAGTTTGTGCAAGACGTAGCCTGGGACACCATCTGGCCCCACTGATGCTGTGTTTTTGGCTTTTGAAAGGGCTGTTTTCACCTGTGCTTCTGTGTTTCTGGGACACTACACCTTTCCGGTATTGTTGTGGGCCCTTTTGAAGGTGAGAGGGAGGTGAAGTTTGCACTGAATCTATCTCCCAGGATGTTGGCAATATCAGTAGGTTCAGTATATTTTGTGCTATTTTGCACTAGCTCAGAGCATATCTGCGAGTTGCCACTTAGATTCTTGACATAGCTAAAGAAGGCTTTGTGGTTATCTTTTGAATCCTTGGCTATTTTTCTTTCGAAGATAGCCTTAGATGATTTTATGAGGGACGTTAGTTTCTTACTGATACTGATCAGGGATGTCTTTCCTTCTTGGGATTTCCTTTTTTTTCTGAACTAGTTTCCTCCTTCTGTTGTATAACCTGTTTATGGCAGGGGTCCACCAGACTGGTTTCCTTCTCTTAGGGGAGTGAGTCTTGATTTTGCTAGGGATGGCATGATCCATGCATCCTTGTAGGTGCTCATAGAGTGCAATTGTAAAGGATTCTGCATCTTGGGCAGTGTTATCCTTTAGCGTGGGGGCTGTGAAACTTACCACCTCTGCCTTAAGTAAGGTGAAGTTTACTTTAGAAAAGTTTTTCGCTGTGGTTTCCTTGGTTGGGGTTGGTGGTGAGGTGTGGACATCCTGGATGATTAGTTTATAGTTTGATCTAACCAGTAACGGGTTGACCTCCGGTACGGAACCCCTGTCGCCCATGTTGGTGATGACCAGGTCCAATATGTTGCGGCCTCTGGTAGGGGAGTTTACCAGCTGATCCAGGGCATTTCAGTTGATAAATTCCAGGAAGCGCTGAGCCTGGGAGTTTGTACTCAAGTAGTTTTCCCAGTTAATGGTAGTGTAATTGAAATCACCCAATATCAGGGTGTTCGGTAGGACCTTCATGTTTTCCATTGTCTCCAGAAAGGCGGAATGGTGGTCCTGGGTTATGGAGGGTGATCTGTAGCAGGCCACAATTTGCATTGCAGATTTGCCTGATGTTAGTTGCACATGGATGATCTCAGAGGTATCATGCTGCGCCACTAACCTGGAGGTGTGGGTATCCTTGATGAATATGGATACAGCCCCTCCTTTTGTGTTTCAGTCCGTGTTCTGTGGCCGAAATGTGTTGTATGAGTTGTAGCTCAGTAGTGCTGGAGTGCTCTCTGGAGCCTTGAACCAGGTTTCAGTTACTGCACAGATGCCGACATTCTCCATACTTAGGAGTGCTTCGAGCGCATGCATTTTGAGATTTAAACTCCTGGCGTTGACTAGTATAGCCCTACTTTTTTTACTTGTGCTGTTTACGGTGGTGGGTTTGAATTTTGAGCCTTGCCTAAAAAAAGCACTTTGGGGGCAGCAAGAGCCTTGGCCAGTATTCGAAAGTGAAGGACTGACAGGTGCAAGCCATCTCTTGTGAAGCAACGCGGCTTGTCGAGCATGTCATCCCAGGCTGACAGACACTGGATCCCCTTTGAATGATACCAGAAGCTTAGCTAATTGTTGAAATTGATAATTTTTTCTTTATACTGAGGTATCATTCTTGGTGAGGGCAGGATGCTACTCAGGGTCAGGGTCATAACCGCCTGGGCTACATGATCAGAGAGTTCTTCCATGTCTCTTTTCATGTAGTCCAGGAAGGTACTTCTCAGGTCATTCACACCAACATGAACAATGACAGAGTCATATTTGTACTTGTTCTGGAGTGACCTGAGTGCTTGTGTTATGTGGTGGATTCTGGCTCCCGATAAGCAGCTAACAGAAATCTTCTCCTTGTCCAGCCTAGTGAGTGGGGCGTCAGTGTGCCTGACTATTGAGTCACCTATTACTAGTGTGTTAAGTATGTTATTTCACCTTAAGCACTGTGAATGTGCAGCACATTGATTTTGTGTTTTATGTGTTGTCTGGTTTGTGACGGGAGGTGCAGGTTTTGTGGGTGTCTGCTTTGTAGCTCTCTGATGCTTTTGCAGGTTTTTATTTAGAGCCTCCAAGTATGATTTTGTGTATTTATGTGTATTTTTGCTAGTGCTGGTATAATAGGTCTATGTTAGGCTGGAGGTGTGGTGCAAGTGTTAACCTTCTCCTCATGACTGTCTGTTCCAGTCTTGGGTGGAGAGACCTTAGTCTCCAGTTTGGCTGTATAATTGCATCTCTCGCATATGTTAGTGTTTTGTGTTAGGAGGAGAGGGCTGTCTGTGTACATGAGGCAGTTGTAACATTGCCTCAGGATACCCAGATTCACCAGCTGGACTGGAGAGTACACCTGAAGTTGCCCTTTGGTCATGCCTAAGTAGTAGGGTGAGCTGCTTAGTCGCTTGGTTGGTGAGGGGTGGATAAAGAGCCTTGCCCTGCTGGGCAGTCAAGTGTTGGGGTATATTAGTGCTTGCTATTAGGTCTGAGCAAGTGCTGGACTGTAGGATGCTTTTTGAGTGCTTAGGTTGAGAGTTAGACTAGTTTCAAGTGAAAAACTGAAGAGGAGACTTAGTGGAGCCAGGAATGATTTAACTCTAGCTAACCGGTGCTGCCCAGTGTCCAAAACCGTGTAAACGCAGTTTTTAAACTACTAACTTCTGGGCTGGAACCACTCCTCCAGGGACAGATGGCTACTCAAAGATCCCCTCTCTCACAGGTGAACAGAGAAACTTCCCTCTATCCAAGTAAGGTATGGGCAACTCAGAAACTTGAAACACAGCCCTGAATTCAGCACTAGCCTGAAAGCTGGACTATACTAGCTTAGAAAGGCGGGAAACAAAACATTTTTTTTGTTTTGTTTTGTTTTTTTAAAGATAAGGCAAAAACAGTAAAAAGTACACTTAAAACAGCTTTAAATGACAAATAATCTCATGGCAAATTGCATGATCTATTTCTCAAAGAGGGAGGATGTAGCTCAGAGTATAACATTTGTGTGTTATGTCTTTAAGAAGCATGCAAGGCTGTGCATGCATGTATAAATTCCAGACACGTGCAGTCCCTAGTGCCATTTTGCAGAGGCAGCCAGAGAGTGAGCATGTATGATCGCAGCTGTTAATTTGTATATAAGCTACTTAAGTCATAGTCAGTAAGCCTGTATAGTGATGTGTTTGTATAGAATAAAGCTGCTTAAACAAACGCCATGAAGACTCGTTTATTCGTGTACCAACACAAAAGCGGCAGACATTTTCTCTTCCTCTTGTGTCCACACAACTTTCAGCCCTGTTTTGCTCAATCCCTTTCTTCCCCTACCTGCCTTCCTTCTGTTCACCCTATCAGGTTCTCCTGCCTATTTTCTCATCTCCTTCCTCCTTTTGATTATGTTTTTATTATCAGTCTATTCCTTTCATTCAATGTACCTGCCATCCAGATTTTATTCTCCTACTTTTAGTCCCTTCTTCTATGACTCCGTCTTTATTTTTCCACAAGGAGCAGCATGCGTCCTGGTTTTGCCTGTTGGAATGTGTTGAGGGGGCCAAGGTATGCATATATCAAGATTGAACAGCTCAGCTGCAGGGTTTCAACATGACTTGCATACACTAGGATGTAAATTTCTGGAGAGGGGTTATAGCAATGGTGAAGTATAGGAAATGTGTATTGAGACACAAAACTCTAGAAAGGATAGGGCATGTCCCTACTTTTCTGTGTTTAAGGGAGCTGGAAAGAACAATTACCTGACACAAAATGAGTCTAAGGCTAGAAAGGTTGTCCCTCTATCACTGAATTATACCAGTGATGTGAAGGTGATTTGTGACACTATTAGATTAAACTGGTCTATTCTATAAACAGATGAATGCATTAAGGAATTTGTGGGGGAGAGACCATCCTTCTATTTTGAGAATAAGAAATCCTTAAAAAGACATCTGTGCTATAGGAATACTGATACTGGTTAAATGCACGCAAAGGTGGTGGTGGTGCTGCGATAGCGTTGTCGCCTCACAGTAAGACGTTCTGTTCGATTCTCAGAGCGTCTTCTGTGTGAAGACATGCGTGAATGGGCGTACCTTCGTTGAAGGTTGTGCGTCAGGGCTGGCAACTCGGCATGTAAAAATCTACTGCCAATCATTAGCGGACCGGAGTTCCGCTGTGGTGACCCCTAACCGGGAAAAACCGAAAGACACAACAACAACAACAACAACAACAACTGAAGAACGTGAACTACACTGGATCATCACTTTGCTAGCTGATAAGTCTCCTGGTTTAAATGGCAGGATTTCTTTAAAACCTGCTCTGAAAAGAAGACTGTTTAAGTAATTTTAATATTTTATTGCTAGATCACTGTGATTAGTTTAGTTGAAATGCTGTTCTGTTATCTGATTGGAAGTCCGGGTGATGATTTTATTATTTATGGACATGATATTGTTTTAGTATGGTCTGATGAAGACTGTTATATAGTGTGCAAGCGCTTACCGTTTTATAATAAAATAATTCTGCTGTGTATCTGTGCTTTTGATGTATAAGCGTAACCAGACTGACAATCAGTGAAGATGAGCTTAAAGAGGAATTTCTAAAACTGAACAACATGTTTTACAGAATGAATACCCACACAAATTGAATAACAAAATTCAAAAGAAAGTTCCAACTAAAAAAAAGGATAGATTCCAAGTAATCCTATCTCATGAAGTTCATGTACCCAACACAGGTTGTCATAAGGATTTGAACAAAGCCTTCTGTACCAGCTTTTCAGTGAATATACAGCAGATAATTAAGTTGTTGACAACAGGAAAGTACATCTTGAGAATGCTGATTTAACAGAAGTGTCAGGCAATTGCCAAGTTCATAGGTTCATAGGTTCATAGGTTCATACTAGGCTATCTGCCCTGAGGCAATTATAAGCCTAGCCCGATTCTGTATGGCTTACGCCACTCCTTGATTTGAATATACTGTGCCCTTTTTAAGGTTTAGTTTACTGTGCCTCTGTCTAATAGTGACACGGGAGTAATCCCTGGGACAAACCTACGATCCCCCATCCACCTATCGAGATTCTTCTTGAAGAGATTCAGTGAGGTGCTCTGCCTCACATGAACTGGAATTCTATTCCAGAGCGAAGGAAGCCTCTGGGTTATGAACCTGTCCCTCCAGCAAGTTCTATTTATTTCTGTACTGAGGTTCAAGTCCCTCGAGCGTGTGGCTCTAAGGGATTTAGATTTACTGAGGTGGAGCATGTCCATTAATTCTGGATTTGACATAGCTTTGTATGTCAGGCATAGATCGCCTCGAAGGAGGCGGTATGCAACTGAGTAGAGCTGGAGTTTTTTTACCGAGCAGCATATGGCATCTGTTTGAGACCCTTGATCCTCTTGGTGAGATACTTTTGGGGTCTTTCTAATTGCTGCAGGTGTCGGGTAAGGTACATCCCAAAAGGGGCATTGTATTCTATGATGGGCCTGATGAGGGATGAATAAAGGGGCACGATTACCTCTCTTGAATAGATGTGAAACCCTTCGTGATGAGGTGGGCTATGTAGAAGGTCTTTCTAACCACTTTGGCAATGTGGTTTTCAAAGGAGAGATTGCTATCAACTTGGATCCCCAGGTCCCTAATAACTTTCTCTGTACTTAATGGGTTTCCGCCTATGTGGTAATTTGTGGGCACATTGTTTTTGCCAAAGGGTATGACTATACATTTTTTGGCATTTAGCTTTAAACCATGGCGCTGACACCAGTTATCTGTCTCTGTGAGACCTTTTTGAAGGATGTTTGTGTCAGCTGGAGAGTTGATTATGGCACCCAGTTTGCAGTCGTCTGCGAACTTCATGAGCCATAGTCCTCCCACGTTTGCCTGTACCTCGGAAAAGTATATACTGAACAAGAGTGGTCCCAGGACAGAACCCTGTGGGACGCCACTTGTGACCAGTTTCGAGTCTGACATGGCTCCAGCAGCTCTCACTCTGTGGGTTCTGTCTTTGAGCCAGTTTGCGACCCATCTTGTGACATAGGGGTTTATATTTAAACTGGATAGCTTATCTATGATGCCCGAGTGGGGTATTCTGTGTGGACTACCTTCCCTTCATCTATGGCTTTGGTGACTGTTTTGAAGAAGTCAACCAGGTTCAAAAGGCAGGATCTGCCCTTGACAAAGCCGAACTGGGTAGGATCTAGTGTCTGTAGGTCCCCAATGTCTTTGTTTATGAGCTCCATGATGATCCTCTCCATAGCCTTGCAGACTAAGCTAGTCAGGCTTATGGGGCGATAGTTTCCAGGGTCCGTAGAGGCTCCACCTTTGTGGAGTGGGACCAATGTTGCTGTACGCCATTCTGTGGGCACATATCCTGTAGTGAGGCTGAGATTGTATAGCTGTTTTATTTGAGGGATTAGTTCCTCTTGGAGTCCATGTAGGACACAACCTGGGACGCCATCTGGTCCCATGGAAGCAGTGTTTTTTGCTTTGGAGAGGGCAGCCTTCACCTCGGCATCAGAGATGTTTGGGAGGCAGCCCTCTGCTGGGATAGATTTATAATAAATAAATAAAGCATTATTTTCAAGAAGAGTAAGATCATAATAAGTGTTCTAGAACATTTGCAGATTTCATCACATAAATGTAGTCACTAGAAAAGAAACTTTTAAATATGGAAGATGTGCTCAGTGCAAGTGTATTGATTCTTCATCTTTCCTTAGTTTAGAAAATGTGTGGATTTTTGAAGGAAGGGCAAGTGTTTAATAACTTTAAAACATGTACATAGTTGATCATTGAGCAGGTAGTCTTAGATTTTGGGAAACTAGGCAACAGTTTTACTAATTAAATTGGGGTGGGGACAATGTCCCCACTTAGACTGAATGATTGTCTTACTATAAAGAGTGCCTTAGCTTTAAGAACTATTAAATGATACAATTTTGTATTCAATAAACTTCTAACTGTACTTTTATTAGGACTGATAATTTTTAGAACCATGTGACTTTCTGGATTACTATTTAGAAAGGAAGTATATTTTATGTTGTAATCACTCCAAAATTGTTTTATTAAATAAAAAAAGTGCTTAGCATATATTCTGTTGCACTTATTTCAGTTATTTTGTAGGTTTTAGTTACTGTGCACTAGCTTTTTGATATGTGATGCTATGAGCGTAGCTAGATCACTAATGTGTTTTTAGTCTTCTGAAGACAAGAGGCATCTATAATGGGCAATAATTTGCTTGGTTCCTTATCATCAGAATATTTGGTATCCTTTAACACTCTACAGAACTGTTTAAGTTGTGATGCTATCACCATTACTTTTAACCTTTACCTTGAGTTATAAAAAAATTTGCTTATTCTGATTTTTATTTTGCAGTGTTGTTCTGTGAGGGAGGAATTCTTCATGATGTATGTTACTGTCTCATTTCATACTTTCCGTGTTTTATTTCTAGCTTTAAGAAAAAAATTCTGGTTCAATGTAATACAAGGGGATTGCTGACTCTCAGGCTGTTTTTCTCTAGTGGGAAATATTTGTTTAGGATCAATTTCATGAAAGGCTATACCACTAAGAAGGTAAATATTTCTTAAGCACCCAAATGTTTTTTGTCAGTGCCAGATGTTTTCCAAAGATCTGTTGATCGTGTTATTGAACACTTAGGAGGCATGGTAAACACAACTGGTGATATATTATTGTGGATTCAGACAGAAAGAGAGGATGAATGCACACTGAGAAACTACTGAATAAACCACAACAGCATTATTTTAAGTTAAGTAATAGTAAATGTAAAATAAGTGACAAATGTGAAATACACAGTTCATTGAACAAAGGCAGAATAAAGGAAAAGTCTGAATTACATGGGTAAGTCTAATGTAAAACAGTCTGAAACTTGATTCTGAAGAAAATATTACCAGCTGTGTAAACGCTAAGACCAAAACACAAACATATATTACATGGGTTTCTAAGAATGATGTACCGGCTTTTAAACTTTGTATCTAATATGGCAGAGATTACTATGGCACTAAGAATGGGACCTGAAATGGAAGTATGAACAGGTAAACAAATTTGAAGTTCTCCAAAAAGTAAATGTTAGTGCTACAATATTGTTTAAGCCTATATTGCAGCAGGTCCCAGTTAGAATGACGTAGGAGCTATGATCCTAAAAGACAATAGCTCAGTTGCCCATGGTTTAACAAGATTAATAGATTTAGTAAAGCAATGTGCTCAGATAGAAAAAGAACTGTTAGCAGTAGTGTATAGATGTGAAAATTTCCTGCAGTATGTCTGTAGTAAGGAAATTTGTATAGAAATACACCACAGACCCTTCCAAAGCATATTCAGAAAGTGATTGCACAAGGGATCTTTGAGAGTGAAAAGGACATACAGAAGTCTAATCTGAAAGTGAAAGATAAAGCAAGTATGGAATTAGAACTGGCCATAACACATATTGCAAATATGTTTAGTAAAGGAATTTTACCAGAATGGCGTGAATTGAGACAGGAAAAAGAACAAGAAATTATTCAAGTAATTCCACGGTTACCAATGTAAAAAGAAATGTAAAAGAAATTTTCTGAGATTTGCTGATACTAAGTAATGCAGCTCCTGAAAGTGTGTTTTAGCTGATTTTCTGTATATATAGACTTCTCTGGTTCTTTAACTAAATAAGCTCTGCAAAGTTGTTTTATTGCATTCCTGCCTGTATTTCTGAGTTTTTTGCACTTTTAAAGTTTGTTTTTGCTTAGTTTAACTGGTAGGCTACACACTCAAGTGCGCTAGCCGAATTAAAGCATTTACTGTGTTTCTGTACCTAATTTCTGCTACTTTGTAAAAAAAAAAAAAAAAAAACCTTGTTTCCCGCCTTTACTGAACTAGAATAGTCCAGTCTTCAGGTATTGCTGATCTCTGGGCTGTGTCATAGTTCCTGTGTTGCCCATATCCTTATTTGGATAGGAGGAAGCGTATTTGTTCACCAGTGAGAGTGGGGAGCTCTGAGCAGCCTATCTGTCCCTTGAGGAGTGGTTCCAGCCCAGTGACCTGTAGCTTATTGGCCGTTTTGGGCCATTTCCTATCTCTTTCTAACCCCTGCTTTA
Source organism: Protopterus annectens (assembly GCF_019279795.1). Classification (NCBI taxonomy): domain Eukaryota; kingdom Metazoa; phylum Chordata; order Ceratodontiformes; family Protopteridae; genus Protopterus; species Protopterus annectens. The sequence goes on from NC_056741.1 coordinate 520,030,149, forward strand.
AAGCCAGCTTGAGCGCGCTTTTGTGCTTGTAATTTAAAGTTTGTCCTGTTTGTTGCATTTACCTGTTGAGGCTACACACTCAAGTGCGCTAGCCTGTGTTACATATTTATTGCATTTTTCTGCTGTTTGTTGCAAAAAAGAAAAAAAAATATCCTTGTTTCCCATCTTTCCTGACCTAGAGTAGTCCAAATACAGGCTTTGCTGTATTCTGGACTTTTGGAAAGTTCCTGTGTTGCCCATTTCCTTTCTTGGATAAAGGGAGGCTTCTTTGTTCACCAGTGGCAGTGGGGAGCTTGGAGCAGCCTATCTATCCCTAGAGGAGTGTTCCCAGCACAAGAATCTGGTAGTTCCTGTGTTTCTCATTTCCTTTCTTGGATAAAGGGAGGCTTCTTTGTTCACCAGTGGCAATGGGGAGCTTGGAGCAGCCTATCTATCCCTGGAGGAGTGTTCCCAGCACAAGAATCTGGTAGTCTGTTTGTTGCAAAAAAGAAAAAAAATGTATCCTTGTTTCCCATCTTTCCTGACCCAGAGTAGTCCAAACACAGGCTTTGCTGTATTCTGGACTTTTGGAAAGTTCCTGTGTTGCCCATTTCCTTTCTTGGATAAAGGGAGGCTTCTTTGTTCACCAGTGGCAGTGGGGAGCTTGGAGCAGCCTATCTATCCCTGGAGGAGTGTTCCCAGCACAAGAATCTGGTAGTCTATTGGCCATTTTGGGCCAATTTTTAGCTCTTTCAAGTCCCCCTGTATAAAACCCACTTTGGCGCGGTTTTTGCGCTTGTTACTACTCAGCCAAGCTCCTTGTGGTCCTGCAGAGTGGTGCTAGCAGCAGAGAGGCTAAAAGAGTGACTGCTAACCTGATAAAAGTGTTTGTTTTCCTGCTACTACCTGGGCGACTGTCCGATCTAGCTAAACTGCAAGTATTTCTGCTTCTTGAACTGTTTTAAACTGTTTAAAGTTGTTTTTGCACCTGCACTTTTAAAGTTTGTCCTGTTTGTTGCTTTTACCTGTTGAGGCTACACACTCAAGTGCACTAGCCTGTGTTACACATTTATTGCATTTTCCTGCTGTTTGTTGTAAAAAAAAAAAAAAAAAAATTATCCTTGTTTCCCGTCTTTCCTGACCTAGAGTAGTCCAAACACAGGCTTTGCTGTATTCTGGACTTTTGGAAAGTTCCTGTGTTGCCCATTTCCTTTCTTGGATAAAGGGAGGCTTCTTTGTTCACCAGTGGCAGTGGGGAGCTTGGAGCAGCCTATCTATCCCTGGAGGAGTGTTCCCAGCACAAGAATCTGGTAGTCTATTGGCTGTTTTGGGCCAATTTCTAGCTCTTTCAAGTCCCCCTGTATAAAACCTGCTTTAGCGCGGCTTTGTGCGATTTTGCGCATAGCGCAGCATCAGGCAGTGCTGCTTAATTGGGTTTAAACCATTCTCGGCTCCACAAAGTCTGCTCTTCACTTTTTCCCTTAGAACTGATCTAGTTCTCATAATAAACACCCTATTCCCACTCTAAAGCCTGGCACTTGCTCACTAAAGCAATTATATAAGTCAGCACTAAAAAATTAAAAGCACTACACCCTCACAAACTCCCCTTGAGTACTTTGTTTCCCATTGGCCCTTTCTTTCAATTATAAAGGAATTCCCAATACTATTCTAGCATGTCCAAAGGTCAGTTGTCAATCTCCTCTCGGTCCAGCTGGTGACTCTGGGAATCTTGAGGCAATGTTACAACTGCCTCATGTACACAGAAAACCCTCTCCTCCTCCCAACAAATTCCAACACATGTGAGAGATGCAACCATATAGCCAAACTGGAGGCTAAGCTCTCTCAACTCAGTACTGGCGTAACCAGTCAGGAGGAGAAGGAAACCACACTCACTACAATTCCAGTCTCACATAGACCTACCACGACAGCAAACCAAACACATAAACACACAAAAACATACTCAGAGGCTGTAAATAAAAATCTGCCTAAGCAGCAGAGACCTCCAAAGCAGACACCCAAGCAACCACTACCCCAAAACAAAACACGTGCAACACATAGCTCACAAAGCCAGTGTGCCAAACAGTCACAGCCCTTAAGGGCTAAACAACACACCTGATACACTTGTAATAGGTGACTCTATCGTCAGGCACACTGACGTCCCGCTCACCAGGCTGAACATGGAGAAGGTCACGGTGAGCTGCCTGTCAGGCGCTAGGATCCGCCACATAACACAAGCACTCAGGTCGCTCCAAGGCAAGTACAAATATGACTCAGTCATTGTCCATGCTGGTGTGAATGACCTGAGACGTACCTCCCTGAACTACATGAAAAGAGACATAGAGGAGCTCTCTGAGCATGTAGCCCAGGCCGGTATGACCCTGACCTTGAGTAGCATCTTACCCTCACCAAGAATGATGCCACAATATGAAGACAAGATGATCAATTTCAACAATTGGCTTAAGTATTGGTGTCATTCAAAGGGGATCCAATGCCTGTCTGCCTGGGATGACATGCTCGACAAGCCACGATGCTTCGCTAAGGACGGCTTGCACCTGTCACCCCTGGGCTTTCGGATATTGGCAAAGGCTCTTGCCACCCCCATAGTGCTTTTTTTAGGCAAGGCTCAAAAGACAAACCCACCTCCATAGGTATCACAAGGGATAAGAAACTAAGATTAATGCTACTCAACGCCAGAAGTCTAAACCTCAAGATGCACGCACTCGAAACTCTCCTTAGCATGGAGAACATCGATATCTGTGCAGTAACGGAAACCTGGTTCAAGGCTCCCGAGAGCACCCCAGCACTACCAGGTTATACCTCATACCATGTTTTTCGGCCCCAAAACTTGGACCGAACCACAAAAGGAGGGGGAGTATCAATATTCGTCAAAGATACCCACACCTTCAGGTTGGTGGCACAGCACGAAGCATCAGAGACTATCCATGTGCAACTAACAGTGGGTAAAACTGCCTTCCAGTTTATAGCCTGCTACAGACCACCCTCCCAAACCCAGGAACCCCACTCGGCCTTCCTGAGAACACTGGAAAATATGAAGGTCTCTCCAAACACCATTATATTGGGTGACTTCAACTACCCTAACATAGACTGGGAGCATTACTCTAGCTCCAACACCCTAGCCCAAAGGTTCCTAGAATTTATAAACTCAAATGCTATGGAACAACTTGTTGCCACTCCCACAAGAGGGGAAAACATACTGGACCTGATCATCACCAACATGGGGACTCTATGCTCTAGACCAGAAGTGTATCCCTCACTGGTAAGATCAGACCATAAACTAATCTCACTAGATATTCACATCCCGACCCCAGCCCCTGCCCAGAAAACCACAGTGAAAAACTTCTCAAAAGCAAATTTCACACTCCTCAAAACCGAGGTGGAATCCTTCAAAGCCCCCGGGCCTGTGGAAAATACGGCCCAGACCGCAGAATCCTTTATAAACGCATTCTATGAGCACCTTCAGGAATGCATGGATCATGCAATCCCAAATAAAACCAAGACCCAACCCTCCAAAGTTAGGCATCCTGTCTGGTGGATCCCAGCCATAAACAAACTATACAATAGAAGGAGGAAGCTACTACATGATACAGCAAAATCCCAAAAAGGGAAGGCATCTCTGATCAGTATTAGCAAAAAGCTACGGGCACTCATAAAATCGTCTAAGGCCAGCTTCGAGAGAAAAATTGCACAGGACACTAAGGATAATCACAAGGCTTTCTTTAGTTATGTTAGGAACCTGGGTGGGAATTCCCAGATATGCTCAGAATTAGTCCAAAATGACAAAAAATACACCAAACCCACAGACATTGCCAACATCCTAGCTGACAGGTTCAGTGCAAACTTCTCCCCCTTCCCCACCAAAAGGGCAAATATCCATCCCAGCAGAGTGCTGCCCCCCTGACATCTCAGATGCTCAGGTAAGAGCCGCCCTCTCCAAAGCAAAAAACACAGCATCAATGGGACCAGACAGTGTCCCGGGCTGCATCCTACATGAACTCCAAGAAGAACTAAACCCAAACATAAAACTACTGTTCAATCTCAGCCTTACTACAGGATATGTACACAAAGAGTGGCGTACAGCAACAGTTGTCCCTTTCCACAAAGGTGGTGCCTCAACGGATCCTGGAAACTATTGCCCCATACGCTTGACTAGCTTGGTCTGCAAAGCTATGGAAAGGATAATCATGGACCTCATAAATAAAGATATTGGGGACCTACAGACACTGGATCCTACCCAGTTCAGCTTTGTTAAGGGCAGATCCTGCCTCTTAAACATGGTCGATTTCTTTGAAACAGTCACCAAGGCCATTGACGAGGGGAAGGTTGTCCACACAGCCTACCTGGACCTTGCAAAAGCCTTCGATACAATACCCCACTCGGGCATTATAGATAAGCTCACCAGCTTAAATATAAACCCCTATGTAACTAGATGGGTAGCAAACTGGCTCAAGGACAGAACCCACATGGTTAGAATTGCTGGAGCCATGTCAGACTCCAAACCAGTTACAAGTGGCATCCCACAAGGCTCAGTCCTGGGACCTCTCTTGTTTGGTATATATTTCTCGAAGGTACAGGCTAACACGGAAGGACTGTGGCTGACCAAGTTCGCAGATGACTGCAAACTGGGTGCCATAATAGACTCTCCAGCCGACACAAGGATCCTACAAAAGGGCCTCATAGAAACAGACAATTGGTGCCAGAGCCATGGCCTCAAGCTAAACGCCAAAAAGTGTATAGTCATCCCCTTTGGCAAAACAAAGTGCCCACAAATTACCACATAGGTGGTAATCCATTAAGTACGGAAGAAGTAATTAGGGACCTGGGGACCCAAGTTGATAGCAATCTCTCATTTGACAACCACGTGGCCAAAGTGGTTAGAAAAACATTTTATATAGCCCACCTAATCATGAAGGGATTCACATCTAGATCAGGGGAGGTCATCGTGCCTCTTTACTCATCCCTCATCAGGCCCATAATTGAGTACAATGCCCCTTTTGGGATGTACCTTACCAGACACCTGCAGCAACTGGAAAGACCCCAAAAGTACCTCACCAAGAGGGTCAAAGGGCTCAAACAGATGCCATATGCTGCCTGGTTAAAGAAACTCCAGCTCTACTCAGTGGCATACCGCCTGCTCAGAGGCAATCTGTGCCTGACGTATAAAGCCATGTCCAAACCGGAATTAATGGACATGCTGCACCTCAGAAAATCCAAATCCCATCGAGCTACGTGCTCGAGAGACTTGAACCTCAGCACTGAAATAAATAGGACATGCTGGAGGGACAGATTCATAACCCAGAGGCTCCCTTCACTCTGGAATAAAATCCCAGTCCAGGTTAGGCAGAGTCCCTCATTGACTCTCTTCAAGAGGAATCTTGATAAGTAGATGGGAGATAGTAGGTTTACCCCGGGTATCAAAACGGGAACAGGAACAACTCACCAAGCCTGGCCCCAAGTCAACACGAAGCTGGTAGGAATCTTAAAATGTTCAGCAGTGAATATCTGCAAACCAGTTTTCAAAGGTAGTGAAGTCACAAACCATGCAATACAAAGGAATGCCAGCTGAAAAGTACAAAATTCTTCCTTCGAAAATAAGGATTAGTAGACCAGGTAAATCCACCACAAAAACTTTAATTAACAGACACTACCACTTTTTCGCCTGGACACTTCCAGGCTTTTTCAAGGTTGAAATACAATTATGGCCACTCTGTATTTATACATTAGTTGATCGGCCAATTAAACCATTAATTTGGCAATTAAGATAAAACAATCAACTCTTAAAGTGCAGTAGTGCCAAATTTCTGTTAGCGTTTTACTTCACTTGAACAAATGTGCTATCAGTAAATGTACAATCTCAACTACATCAAGTTATAAACATTAATAAAAATTGTGTAAATGTGTTAGACAGAGGCACAGTATACTAACCTCGAAAAAGGGCATAGCAAAATTCATTTAAAATGGGTGGTGAAAGCCAAATACACTTTGGCTAGGCTTATAAATGCCCAAGGGCAGATAGCCTAGTATGAACCTATGAACCTATGAAAGATGCTACTATGAAAGGATAGGCTGAGGAAAAACTTTCAGCTAAAGTGAAAATTTACTTTTACTTTTCTTTCAAGAAATAACTAAGCTGTGCCTACAGCATGATGGTCAAATATGAAAAAATAATCTCAAATCTGAAATGACAAATGGTTGATAGGAAATGTGAATCACATGTCGGAACAGTAACATTCAATGAAGCACTAAGTGATATAATATTTTAACCAGGAATCTCAACTCAGAAAAAAATAACACAGAGATGAGTCATCTGCAATAATATAAAAACATAACACCTTTACAAAGGAAAGGATGCTAGCCAGTCCCTTTACATATTATCTAAGGAGCTGAGTGGGCACTAATTTTTTTTTTCATTTCAAAAGGACCATTTGTCTCATATATGCAGATTATCATTCCCAGTTCACTGAAATAATCAAACTGAAAAACACTACCACTTCAAGTATGATTAACATTTTGAAGTCCTTATTTGTAAAACAGAGGATGCCCACAATTCTCGTAACTGACACTGATTTATGATAGAAAGTCAGAAATTGAGAAGATTTATGCATGGGTGGGAATTCAGACAAAAAATCTAGATCATGCCACCCACAGTTCAATGGGAAAATTTTAAAACTGACAAAACAGTGAAGAATCTCATGAGAGAAAGAAAAAGAAATAAAGTAGTAGCAAAAGGAATACGAATTTTTTGAGTACATTCTGCCTACATTCTTTCCAACCATCAGCTGTCCCCCAATAGGACTTGAGACATTTCATTCTTAGAGTCCAGATATCCCCATTAAGGAAACCAGAGCCATCTGGAGGAGCCATCCACCACGCATCCATGAGAGGATTGGTGCCATTGTCTCTACACTATCATCCTCCTACACACCACAGAGGTGGTTAACCTTCACCACAGCCAGGTTAGTCTGGCTTACCCTCCCAGTCCAGGGTCCATAGGTGATTATAAATTGTCTGTCCATGAACATGGCTTGGATGCTATACATATATATATATATATATATATATATATATATATATATATATATATATATATATATATATATATGTATATTGCCATTTATAAAGTTAGAGAAAGGTTTTCTGATAGACCTGATTTCCAGAATGTTATGGGTATAAAAATAAATTAATTATAAATATGATGCATTATTTAAGCCAAGTCTAAATTATACCTTTAAAGTGTTTAGGTATGTATATATTCTGTGCTTCATTTAAATGTGTATGGATTACTGAATTTGGTTGATGCTACTTATGGTTGACATCTGTTTAGCAGAAAAATTTTGACAAGACTAAACAGATGATTGACTGATAGGTGTGTGAAATCACATAATTCTTGGGGTAAAGAGATTGTGTAATCTTGGAGTTAATGTGTATGTATATATATATATATATATATATATATATATATATATATTATAAGCAGGGGGGGCTTGCAAGGAATTTGTTTAAGCAGATGAAAAGTTTCCCTTTTTTAATAATGAAAAATTGTAAAAATTTGTTGGTGCTTCACATAATTATAGCATCCATTTTTGCCTAATACTGAATTCGCAAGTCTGGGATGTGCTTACTTATGTCATTTTTGTTTCAAAGTAAAGAGTATATTTACTCCTTTTAAATGACTGTATAATATTGGCATTATTGTGAAGTATGTGCAAATTGTTATGTATCTAATATTCATTATGTGAAGAAGCTGAAAACTAAGGTGTACAAGACAGTGGTGCGACCAGTACTATTGTATTGTACAGAAACCTATGCAGTAAAGGGAGAACAGTTGAAGAATCTAGAGGTGATGGAAATGAAGTGCCCGAGAAGGGTGATAGAATGCACACTGTGGGACAGATGAAGAAATGAGGACATAAGAGTAGAAGCCAAGGTAGCTCCAATTGCAGAAAAGATCAAAGAGAACAGATTACGGTGGTTTGGACATGTGCAGAAAACCAGAAGACAATCTGGTAAGAAAGATATGGAACAGAAAGGAAGAAGGTAAGAGAAAGTGAAAATGTCCAGCAAAGAGGTGGATGGATTGTGTGAAAGAAGATTTGTGACAGTCAGGCATGAGTGTTGAAGAAGGCAGGAGTGTGACACTGAGTTGAGAGAGTTGGCGACAGTTAACATGATACCCTGACCCCATGTAGAAAAAAATGGGAAAAGGGGGGATGATTATGATGATGATTTATTACTAAATGTTTTCATATTATCCATAGGCCTTTACTATTGATGTTAAAGTTCCTTTTTCAATGAAGGACATGATGTGGTCATGTGATGGTATATGTAATTTATGCCTGTTGTGGTTAAATGTGCTTCACATTCTGAGGAAGCATTTTATGATGGGTAAAACAGGTATGCTTCACTTTGCTGGACTTGGTACTTATAAATAAAATGTTTATAACTAATTATTGAATGCTGAATGTTATCAAATGTTTGCTGGTGCTTTTTATGCACCATGGGACCACCTGCATTTTGACTCTGAGTGCTTTCATTTTTTTGGGTTTGCTAGGTTGTCTAAGCAACTTACCGATTGCTGGCAGTTACAGAAGTACCAAAATATTTGCAATTCATTTTATACACCCTTTCACTTGACAAGAATGATGTGGACTGTTTTTGATCACAAGAATATGTGGATTTGTCATCTACTAGCTGTGCCATGCCTGCACATAGTGGAGCACATATTTTCAATGTTAATGACAAATTCTAAAAAGCTGCAGATGCCATCAGGAGCTTAATGTATCTGAAAGTATACATGAAGATGTATATGGTTCCATGTGGGCTTCACAATTTACCTCAAGCAGGATTAGGTGAAACTGATGTGATATTGATACATCTAATTCAATATGTGGTATGAGTGCCATTTGTGAAATCTTTAGTGGCACATTATGAGAGACAAATTGATTAGTTGGAAGAAGATGCCAGTGAGACTGAACAATCGGTGCAGAATTGTGTCACCCATCACTCTTTCTCTACATTACTGATTAAATATAATAATATCATTAGTGACTAGAAGTGAAAGAAGTATCAAAAAGAGTTGAATGCCTAAAAAATGTGTCAGACATTTAATTGGACCCTCTTCAAGCGCAACCTTGATGAGTGGATGGGAAACCACAAATTTGTTCCAGGGGTTCCACCTGTATCCCTCATTGACAGGGGTAACGGGTGCTAACTGAGGTTTCATTTTTGGGGATAAACTCTTGGCTAGGCTTGTAAGGGCCCCAGGGCCATTATCCTAGTAATGTCCTATGGAAGAAACCTAATGATGATATTTAATCTCTCAGAAACAGGATAGATTGATGTCTGAATGGAAATGGATGGGCAGGAACTTAAATACTTTTGTCATTTAAATAATTTTTATTTCTTTCAGTCACTGTAGTGGAAAGTTTCTGCTCTGATCTAGATGCTTATTCTGACCTAGAGGAAGTAACTAAGGTGGTCAATTTAATCTAACAATTCAATGGAAAATACTGAATCGAGCCCTTTAGGCAATGCAGATAGGGGAACAGAGGTAGAAGGAAACACAGCCACAGAAAAGGAGTTTCAATCAATTCTGAGTATAAAGAAGTGAATTGTAACCCACATATATATAGCTTCCTAACCATGTTTGTGGATAGACAAGAGATGATAAGCCAGACTAACCTGGCTGTGATGTTGTTCATTAATGTCTTTGTAAACAATAGTTATATTCTAAATATGATGTGGTCAAGGATTTAAAAGAAGACAGATGTAATGTAATTGAGGATGCAGCCATTGATGTTGTGCAATTTAAATGTAAATACTCTACCTTTCAACCCTGTACCATTATGTTGTGAAATAATTTTAATACACAATTATAAAGGAATTACAATTTCATGCCCCTAGGCTGTTTGATCCTTTTGACCATAATTTAACATAGGGGGGAATGAATATTTTGCATCACAAGTTTCCAAAAGGAAAAATGCATTGTTGTCGTTGCATACCCTGATAAAGAGGATGGGGTGGTAATTTTAGACAAGTTTGACAACTCTTATGCCAGGTTACCTTTTGACATCAACCATTATTTAAGACACAACTGAGTGTTTAGATTACAGATTGAAACACAGGAGGTTATATCACATTCTTTAATAACAAATTTACCATTGATATTACCACTTTCACAATGTCTCTATGTGCTACACAAAATACCTAAATCAATACTACTTTCACAGTGTCTCTACGTGCTACACAAAATACCCAGATCAATGTATATACCTCCATGAGAGTCAATTTTAGCAAACCAAAATCAAGTCTGGAACATGTTTACTTATATAAGCTGATTAACTCATTACAGCTGAGTGATGTCTCCAGTCATTTCTGCAGTTACCTCCTACTGCGCCTCTAGGCATCAAATATTGCCTGTTCATATTTGCATCAATAATTCCAAAACCATGATACAAACAAGGTATCAGAATACTTTATTTTGAAGCATACACGATGGCGAACACAACTGTATTAATATACAATCTCTGTCAATTAGTATTTGTTAGAACTGCAAGGTGATGAGCTTCATTTTTTAAGGCTGAATCCACACCCACTGGGAGTTAAAGGTACACACTCAAAAAAGCTGTACTGGAGGGAATGCGTTAACACATTTTGAGATTGTTTCTATGGAAATAATGCATTTATTTTGTCCTTATGAACTGTCAACATATACTTTTTTATTATGTTCCTTGCAATTTATTCATGTATCCACTATTTATTATGTAATGTTTTATTATGCACAGCCTCCTCCTACTACAGAAGTTGATGTTCTTTTTTCAGTGAGGGGCATAAATGGATCATGTAAAGGGTATGGTATTTTTTTTTTTGTTTGTGGTCAAATGTGTTTCATACATTGTGGAAAGCCTTTATAAGGGTAAAACCAAGTCTGTTTCATTTTTGTAGCCTTGGTAGTTATAAATAATATGTTCACACTGTTTATAAAACTTTTGCTAGAATGCTTTGTCTAATCAACCAAGTAAGCCTAGCTTATTCCACGATCAAGACCCAAAGGTGATTGTTTGTACCTGTCTGTGCTCAGCTGAAAGGGCCACGTTCAACCAATGGCCCACATCTTTATTACTGCAGACTACAGAGGCACTTCTCCTGTAACACCTGACCCCGCTTTAAATCTATCCCCCTGGTGGTTGACATAGGCACCACATCATTGTGAGGTATTTAATGTCCTCTCTGTGATGTGTATGTGATCATACACATATAGCCCATGAGATCTTCTATTATTGTCTCAGGAAACTAAACCTCAAAATATTTTCCTACTTAATTTTTTATATTTTGTAAATATCTTTTCTTTGCCCTCTAGATAATGTTTGTTGCTCCTGTTTGTCATATGCGAACTGTATTGTTCCTATAACTACTGTAGTGCAATATGTAAACTCTGCATATTAATTTTTAACTTCATACCACAATGTTTTTTGTTTCCATCACTTTTTAGCTATCTTTTCTAAATTGCAGATATACTCTCACTGCTTTAGTTAATTTTTACATTATGCAGATATAATGTAATCTCTGTTTTCTCCTGTAATTTACTGTATTATTGTATGCTTAATTTTCCTGGGACTTTTCTCCTCAGAACTCTGCTGAAAAGTAGTCTCACTGTGGCCCTGTCAGACTATCCTGATTACCAAGCAGAATGAATAAATGAATGCATGAATGAATGAATGAATACATAAAGATATTAAGCAAGCAAGCAATCACTAAATAAATAAATAAATACATACGTACCTACATGAGAAAATTTACAGAAGTGGCAATAGCAAGTTATATATAAGAAAAAGAAAAATGTGTTTTATATTTGTACATTAAAATAGGTAAATCCAAATTTTTTAAAAGATTTGATCTCTAAACGTAAGAAAGCACAATGTTGATAACAACCACAGTAATTGTAAATTATCTAGTTCTGTGATATACCCTGCACATGTAGGTATGACTGCCAAGCCTATAGATATTTATACAGCATATGTATAGTATTTCTTCAATAACCTCATTAAGGCTACTCTACATAATTAGAAATTCATATTAGATAGAAATGAAAAAAAATGGAAAGATTACATTGGGAATAAGTGATGAGTATTGTGGGTGATAATGAATGGATAAGTGTGCTACAATTATTATTTCTCAGTTGGTTGTTTTGATGTTAACTTCTTTCTGATACCTCTCAAGGTTTGGTTGACACCCCATCAACCCTTATTCCTTTAGATTTTACTGTTACTCTGATATTTCTCATCAATGGATAGAGCTATGCTCTTCTAGGGTAAACTACTTTGTGTCATTCAATTTGAGGCAGCCAATGAAGATAGCTAATATAATATTTCAGACTTTCAGCTACTTTTAATTTTGCATCCTGTTTCCTCCCACAGCAGCCCACAAGCACTTTGCAGTGACTGCAGAACTGGTCTAACTATGATTGACCCATGATGACCCAGCAGACATTGTGATTTCTTGACCCACTTGCATGAACTCAGCACCTCACTGGCTATCAAATGTCACTCAATTTGCAGGTCTAAATTAACACACTCTCCCTAAAATGGCTGTGGTAGCATCACCTTCTCCCTTCTGTTCCTCCCTGGCTGGCTTCTCCAGGATCTCTTGGATCATCCTGGATTTTCCTGGGTCTGCAACTAGAGCTGTATTCTTTACTCTAGTCTTCTTTGTAACCTACTATGTTTGACCTTTGCAGTTCAAAAGTAGTCTGTGGAAGGAGGGATGGACCAGAGATACCAGCCCTCCTTTCACAGATGACTACTTCATATTTTCTGTTTTATATTGCTACATGGTCTGTAACCATTTACTTGTAGAACAGTTCACTGAGGTCTCTGTAAAATACATTCACAGGTGCTGACATAAGAAAGAAATAGGTTCATAGGTTCATAAGTAGGTATTAGGCTATCGGCCCAAAGGCCTACGTAAGCCTAGCCAGCAAGGTACCATAGCTTACGCCACCCAAGAAAGTTATTTTCCTGTGGAACTGTCCAGCAGAGACACAGAAGTAATCCCCGGGGTGTATTTCCTATTTCCCATCCACTCATCAAGATTTTTCTTGACGAGTGCTAATGAAGAACTTTGCTTGACATAGATGGGTAGCTTGTTCCGGAGTATAGGAAGTCTCTGTGACAGGAATCTATCCCTCCAGCGTGTCCTGTTTATTGTGGTGAAAAGGTTTAGGTCCCTAGAGCATGTAGGTTGGAGGGATTGGGATTTCTTTAGGTGTAGCATGTCCAACAGCTCTGGCTTTGACATAGCTTTATATGTTAGGCAGAGATCACCTCAGAGTAGGCGATATGCTATGGAGTAAAGCTGGAGTTTTTTGAGGCGGTCAGTGTAGGGCATTTGTTTGAGGCCAGTAATCCTCTTTATGAGGTACTTTTGTGGCCTTTTCAGCTGCTGCAGATGTCTTGTGAGGTACATTCCAAAAGGGGCATTGTACTCTATAATGGGTCTAATGAGTGACGAGTAGAGGGGAACAATGACCTCTTTTTCCTGGATGAAAATCCTTTTATGATGAGGTGTGCCACGTAGAAGGACTTACTGACTACTGTGGTGATGTGACTATCAAAGGAGAGACTACTGTCCAACTGGGTCCCAAGGTCTCTTATCACGCATTTGGTGTTAAGTAGATTGCTGCCTATGTGGTAGTTCATGGGTACAGAGTTTTTACCAAAGGGGATGATACTGCACTTTTTGGCATTGAGCTTTAGGCCATGGCTCTGACACCAGGCATCTGTCTCAGTGAGGCCCTTCTGTAGGATGTCCACATCATTTGGGGACTTGACTATAGCTCCTAGTTTGCAGTCATCTGCGAACTTCATCAGCCAGAGGCCTTCTGTGTTTCTGTACTTCAGAGAAGTAGATACCAAACAGGAGAGGTCCCAGGACGGAACCCTTTGGCACTCCACTTGTCACTGCCTTGAGGTCAGATTTGGAGTCTGCAACTTTTACAGTGTGGGTTCTGTCAGTGAGCCAGTTTGCAACCCATCTTGTGATGTAGGGATTTATACCTAGTTTAGTGAGTTTAGCTATAATTCCAGAATGGGGGATGGTGTCGAAAGCCTTGGCGAGGTCAAGATAGGCTGTGTGAACCACCTTACCCTCATCCACGGCTTTGGTGACTGCCTCAAAGAAGTCAATCAGGTTCAGGAGGCATGATCTGCCTTTCACAAACCCGAACTGGGTGGGATCCAGAGTTTGGAGGTTACCAATGTCTTTGATTATGAGTTCCATGATGATACGTTCCATGGCCTTGCAGATCAGGCTCATCAGGCTAATAGGTCGATAGTTCCTGGGATCAGTGGTGGCTCCCCCTTTGTGGAGTGGGATAACTGTTGCTGTGCACCATTCAGTGGGCACAAAGCCTGATGCGAGGCTATTATTGAACATGGTGCTTAAATGGGGGGGCCAGTTTGTTCTGACATTCGTGTAAAATGCAGCCTGGGATGTTGTCCAGTCCCGTGGATGCTGTGTTTTTGGCTTTAGAGAGTGCAGCTTTTACCTGCGTAGTTGTCATTACAGGGACTCTGCATTCTTACTGTATAGATATGGGCCCTTTAGGGGGTGAGAGGGAGGTAAAGTTAGCACTGAACCGATCTGCCAGAATGTTGGCAATATCAGTTGGTTCTGTAATTTTCGTGCATTTGTGCTGTAACTTAGAGCAGATCTGGGTATTTCTATCTAGATTCTTGACATATGCTTTGTGGTTGTCCTTGGATTTAGTGGCGATTTTGTTTTCATAGCTAGCTTTGGAGGATCTTATAAGGGATCTCAACTTCTTACTGAGGCTGACCAGGGAGCTCCTCCACTCATGGGATTTTACTCTCTTTTGCAACAGTTTCTTCCTTCTGTTGTACAGTTTGTTTATGGCAGGAGATCACCAGATTGGTATCCTTTTTTTGGAGAATAGCGTCTTGGTTCTGTTTGGGATAGCACGATCCATGCACTCGTGTAAGTGCTTATAGAGTGCATTTGTGTAGGATTCAGCAGTTGTAACTGTATTGTCCATCTGCATGGGTGTCATGAAGTTCACCACTTCTGTCTTAAGAAGCATGAAGTTGGCTTTGGAGAAATTTTTTACTGTGGTTTCCTTAATGGGGGGTGGGGGCGAGATGTGGATATCAAGGGTGATAAGCTTATGGTCGGATCGGACCAACGAGGAGTTGACTTCAGGTGTGGAACACCGGTCACTCATGTTGGTAATGACTAGGTCTAGGATATTGTTGCCCTGGTGGGGGTGTGGATAAGTTGATCTAGGGCATTGGAGTTTATGAATTCCAGAAAGCGTTGAGCTAAGGAGTTGGTACACAAGTAGTTTTCCCAGTTAATGATGGGGTAGTTAAAGTCGCCCATTATTAGGGTGTTTGGTTGAACCCTAATATTTTTCAGTACATCAAGAAAAGAGGAGTGGGAATCCTGGAGCATGGTGGGGGATCTGTAGCAAGCTACAATTTGGATTGCAGTTTTGCCCAGAGTTAGTTGCACTTGGATAACCTCGGATGCATTTTGCTGAGCAACTAGCCTGGAGGTGTGGATATCTTTAATGAATATGGACACACCTCCGCCTTTGGTGTTTCGGTCCAGGTTACATGGCCGAAAAGTGTGGTATGAGTTATAGCCTGGTAGTGCAGGGGTGCTCTCTGGAGCCTTGAACCAGGTCTCAGTCACTGCACCGATATTAATATTCTCCATTTTAAGGAGTGCCTCGAGTGAGTGCATTTTGAGATTTAGACTTCTAGCATTGAGTAGCATTACCTTCAGTTTTTGTTTGCCTGTTTCTGTTATGGTGGTGAATTTGTTATTTGAACCCTGCCTAAAAAAGGCACTATAGGGGCAACAAGAGCCTTAGCCAGTATCCAGAATCCCAGGGGTGACAGGGTGCAGGCCATCTGTGGCAAAGCATTGTGGTCTGTCGACCATGTCATCCCAAGCAGACAGATACTGGATCCCCTTAGAATGACACCAGAAGCTTAACCAATTGTTGAAGTCAATCATTTTGTCCTTGTACTGCGGTATCATTCTGGGTGATGGCAGAATGCTACTCAGGGCTAAGGTCATACCTGCCTGGGCTACAAGATCGGAGAGCTCTTCCATGTCTCTTTTCATGTAGTCCAGGGAGGTACATCTCAGGTCATTCACACCAGCATGGACAAAGACAGAGTCATATTTGTACTTGGTGTGTAGTGACCTGAGTGCGTAGGTTATGTGGCAGATCCTGGCACCCGACAGGCAGCTGACAGTAACCTGCTCTTTGTCTAGCCTGGTGAGTGAGACATCAGTGTGCCTGACTATAGAGTCACCTATGACTAGTGTGTTGGGTACGTTGTTTTGCTTTATTGGCTGTGGTTGAGTGGCACACTGAGTCTGTGGGCTATGTGTCATTTGGTTTGTGTTGGGGGATGGAAGTTGCTTGCATTTCTGCTTTGGAGGTCTCTGTTGCTTAGACAGATTATTATTGAGAGCCTCCGCAAATGTTTTTGTGTTACTGTGTGTGGATTTTGGTGGTGTAGATTTAGTGAGACTATGTGATGAGTGTGTTGTGGTGCAAATGTTTACCTTCTCCTCATGACTGTCAAGTTCAGTCTTGGTTAGAGAGAGCTTTACCTCCAGTTTGGCTAGATAAGTGCATCTCTCACTAGAACTTTCAATAGAACTGATAGGACTTGTAATTAGTCTTTAGATCATATTAACAACTGGAGATGGTTCCCATGTTACTTACCTCTGTATTACAATGGTCTCCACAATCCATCCTCAACCTCTTTTTCCCATTTTGCACATTGGGTCGAGGTGTCACTTCAAGAACGACAATCATCTTGAGCCAACGTTTACACCACCAGGTGGCTAGCCCTGCCATGGTAGTTCATCCGTACCACTCACTCACACCTAGGGCCAATTTAGAGTGTTCAATCCACTTACTGCATGTCTTTGCAATGTAGGAGGAAACCAGACTACCTGGAGGAAACCCATGCAGCTGCAGGGAGGACATCCAGACTCCACACAGAAGGCATCCTAGCTGAGTCTAGAACTGGAGAACCTCTTGCTGTGAGGTGATAACGCTAACCGCTGCACCATCTCAGCTGCCCCAATGGCCTTCACAATAATGCACTAAAAGTAGTATGACATTTTATAGCAGGGGTGCAAACAAGACAAAATACAATGATTACTGTCAGTGCATGTAGTATAGCTGTAAATAGAAATGGGACCTAACTTTCAAAAAATGGGCTGTGTGGAATCAAATGTTAACAGTCTCTTTGATATGCACAATGAATCTACTGTTTTGATTTCTTTATAAGTTTAAGAAGATGACTAGGAAGTATTTCAAACTCCTCTATTTATGCAGCCAGTAGGATCCTGAAAAACTGAATGCTGAATATCTGAATCCTGGACTGGCTCTTGCAGAAACCCTGGTTAGGAAATAGATGTCTTACGGTAGCTAAAAGAACACAAGCAGTTATTTTGGTATTTGAATAGTATACCCTACTAAGCATAGTATACTTAATTTGCTTGTTTTTTTTTACCTTCAGTTACAGTACTGTTATTCTTTTTATTCCTACGCAGACTATATGATTATATTAGTGAAATGTATAACATGAATTTTTCATTTTTCATTTTGTGTTAGTATCTGAGATTGAATCAATATTTGTATCTGTACGTTGCATAAGTATCATATTGTTAATTATAAATGTGGAGCTTTTCTCTGCGGGCCTCTGCTGAAAAAGGACATTTTGTCTTTTTGGACTTTCCAGGTAAACAAATGTAAAATAAAAATAAAATAAATAAATAAAAATTTCATACTCCTTTTCTAACTTCCAAATTTTATTCCTCTTTTATCCACAGGAATGGTTAGCTTGTGGTCTTTGGCTGTTGTGGCATTTGAAAGATTCCTGGTTATCTGCAAGCCCATTGGAAATTTCACATTTCGGGGAACCCATGCAATTATAGGCTGCATAGTCACCTGGGTGTTTGGACTGGCGGCATCAACTCCTCCATTCTTTGGCTGGAGCAGGTACGTTTCTGCTGTGATTGGCTGTTTCTTCCCTCTTGCACTTTTCATTAGTACCTCAACCTGCTCTAGTTTAGGCCACTGTAGGAAGCAGGGGTATAACCATGAAGCTAGCTGAAGGAAGTTTTACCAAAGTATGTGCAGCTGTAGAAAAAAAGAAAAATGGTACAGTCTAGTCTTCTTGCCCCAACCTCCCACTCATCAGCTTTCAGTCATACTTAATTCTCTTCTTTTATCTCTGATCATTATTTAGACTACAGGTTAGAGCTGTTTGTTATGGGTAGTTAGGTGACAGATACAGAGCAACATTAATGGGGGGGGGGGGGCAAAAAGAACAGAATGACATGGAAATCACACTTTAGAGGAAGAGTATGTTTTTTCTTTGTGAAAAAGTGAGATGTGTAATGAGGGAGCTTTTTGTTCTAACATCTCTATTAGTTGATGGCCTTTATATGCTTCTCCTCATCTTTTTTTTCTCCTCCCGAGAGCTGCTCATCAGTTGCAAACAGCTTCTCTCCTTATTCAGCAGGTCTACTGGACCTGCCTTAGCCTTCCTTTGGCTCAACCCAGCCCACATCTAGGGTGAGCCTGCATCTGGCACTCACTCCCTTTCTTCCCTATGGGGTCCCTCCAGCACCCATGGCACTAGATGAACACAGGTCATCTGGGGAGCATTAAGGGCTTTAGCTCACTGGCCCATGGGATTGGGTTACTTCCCTTCAACGTTGATAAATATTTTACCACTACTAATTATTCTCATGGGGGATGAAATAATTTCCTGAAAGATCACTTCTATCGTCCCTCTCTGACACTTCTAATAATTCCAAGATCATTAATGTACTTGTTTAATAGGTGCAATAGACTCATTCTTTGCCCTTATACCAGTGTGCTGACTAGATGTTTTTTACAAGAAATGTAATAAAAGATAGGAGACAATTTCTGGACATCAACATATCTTTCACTAGATACATTCAAATAGTGTTCCAAAGTGCAGTTGACACTTTCTCTTCAGCTGGACTATATAACCATATTTAGGCACAGATTAGCTTGCAGATTGAGAGAACTGCATCTGTAATTCTCTTTGTTCATTAGTAAGGTTGATTGTGTTAAAACAAAATGGGTGCTCTTGTGAGTTTACTAGTCTCTGCCTCTGTTTCGTTCTCCCTTTCTGAAGTCATACATTATACACTTGACATCAGCATTTTAAATGCCACCAGACTGATATCACTAAAGGGCACATGAAATATGATCAAAAAGAATCATTAAAAATATGACTTGTGTAGATTTATAAAGTACTAAGAACATGAAAGTGCATTTTAAACATTTTCTAGAGTATATATGGAATGCAAAGTAAAAACTATTAACCCCTTGCATCCCATACATGTTCCAGATCTTTATTTTTTAAGTAAAATAAAATTAAGATGTACATTACATTCTAACATTATTTTAGGGTAAAAATATATTAGTGCAATTAAGGTAGTAATGTCTAATAAAATCTCCCCTAAACTGAACCTGGAAGTGGAGTTTCTGCTGTTTCTTCCGCATAGTAAGATACCACAGCTGTTTAGTCTGTGCCATACTATTATGTAACAGATGCACAAACATCAGTTGTTTAGAAAACAGCTGATCATGGTGCATTCTCTGCCCATGTGAACTATCAGGATGATAGACTGATAGGCTGCTCTACAGGCTGCCAAGTGGCTATTCCTTGAGCATTGAGTGGCCAAGCCACAAGACATAAAAATGGAGCACTGAAGACCATTTCCCTTAGGAAAACATTGACAGTACAGTTTCATAATGTGTACCAAAAGTGATTCCTTTGTTTTGGGACATGTCTCCTTTCTTTACATTTGTGTGACTATGGACTTAAAACAAATATGTTTAGGTTGTGTGTGTGTGTGTGGGGGGGGGGGGTGCTTGCTGATCACATGGGGGAAGGTGAAGCAGGGCTTACTCACTGTGAAAAAACACAGTTTGAGTTTTTACTTTTGTGTTTCCAGCATTTGGTTTTGAAATTCTACATCCTTGGGTTTTAGCCAGTTAAGATTTAATAATAGAAACACACGTGAAATCTTCTCCGATGGTAGATTTCCCTTTTCCAGTTATTTTTCATTAGATAGAAGACAAACATCAAATTAATTTTAAACAGTTAATCTAGTACAGGATGACAGTTTTATTACATTGTTATGACTGGCCAGTAATCTGGTTATGTAGTCAGTTTGTAAAAACTATCTGAAATCATTTGTGTACAACTTGCTCAAGGTTTTATATGGAGGGCTGCTGTGGTGGTATAGAGGAATTAAGCCCTAACTACAGCCCGACCAACTTGGGTTAGATTAGCGGTTTGAGTGACTGATGGAGCAGCAAGGAGGGTTGGACATGCCCATCCTTGGAGGAGGACACTTGCTGGTGATGCTGCCTTAGGGGAGGCATGTTCCAGGGAGCTGAGTTGCCCTCATACGCAACCAGCTGTGTTGGGCATATAAAAAAAAAAAATACTGGACTGAAAAATAGACAGCCAGGTCCCCAGAATGTGCAAAGTACCACAATCAGCCTCAGCAAAACTGGAACATGTCCACTGGTTAGGAGGGTGCTGGTATGAATGTGGGATGCTGGGGGTCATTATAAATGAGGTCTGAGGAGATCAAAAAAAAGTTTTGTATTGAGGATTTTGATGGGTATTTCAGTCGTCAGTCCCAGCTCAGAGAAGATTAAAACTACTATCATACTGAATAAACTTGGGGGTACCTGCTCAGAGTAAGAAGGCATGAGCTGTTCTTCCCTGGAGAAAAGTATTTACTTTTTCTGCAAAGGAAGCAGCTACCACAGCATTGTGGAGAGTACTGGGAGGGCAGTTAGTCCATAAATAAAAAAATGGTGATGTTTAGGATAAGGATCATCATTATGGGAAACCAAACATGGATTAGATATAGCTAGAGGTGGAGATCAAACCTCTGGCCAGATTAATTTTAGCAGTCACACTTGCCAGAAGCCATGAAGTTGCAGACTCATGCTACAGTCACTACAAGGAGCCTGACTGTAAACAAGAAACATCTACTTGCCTACCTGAGTTCTTTATTGCCACTAAACTTTTGAGCTGGTGTCTTTGAGTAGTTCATTTGTTTTTCCTCCATGGCAAGATCTGAAAATAGAGGATTATGATTGTGTCTCCAGTCATAACAACATTATTATGTGTTTGAGGAATGGATGCCAGGAAATTCACCCCAACAGCAAATCTCAGACCAAGTATGTAGACCTTCATATGCTGAGGCTCTTAAAAGTTATGTACATAAACAACAAAGGCCTCCTAAAAGAAACCTAAGAAACAAGTACCCTCAGCAACCTTACAAACATACAACAGAGGCAATATCCACCATAAAACATACATCTAAGAGTCACACTGACTCAGTCCAAAAGCCAATTAGGCAAATCTTCACATAATCAAATATCTTAGTCATAGCTTTCTGCATGGTGAGACACACTGATGCACCACTCAACAGGCTGTGCAAGGAGATAGTCATGGTCAGTTGCCTATTAGGTTTCACCATATTACACAAGCATTCAGATCCTTGAACCACAAGTATGCATATGATACAGCTATGGTACATTTGGGTGTAAAGGACACGAGACATATCTTTGTGGACTATACGAAGACAGACATGTTGGAGCTCTTGGAATAGATGTCTGAGACTGGGATGAACCTAGCCTTGAGTAGAATTCTACCATCACCAAGAATTATACCATATTATAAACAAAAGATTATTGTTTTCAACAAATATCTTAGCTTTTGGTGTCATTCAAGTGGGGGTACAATATATATCAACCTAGAAGGAGATGACAGGCAGTTCTGTTTTTCCAGGGATGGCCTGCACCTCTCCACCCAAGACTCTTGTTTATTGGCTAAATTATGTCCAATCTCATAATGCCTTTATTGCCAGTCTTTTAAAACTTCCAATATGACAGAACAGAATACAGATAATATTAAGGTATTTCTGTTCAATGCTAGGAGCCTTAACAAAAAGCACCACTCCCTACAAGCACTCCTTATCCTGGAAAACATTGATATATGCATAATCACTGAGATGTCTTTCAAGACTGATGAAAGTACTGTGTCAGTGTGCAGGGTTTCAATGCCAATCACATATTCAGGCCCACCACATTAGAAGAAGGGCAAAGATGGCAGTGTCTCCATATTCTTAAAAAAAAATTCACCTCCAGACTTATTAGATAAGATAAAGACACGGAACTCCTCCACATCCAACTTAGTATTAACAAAATACCTTGTCATATCATAGCTAACTATACAACCGCCTCTGTGTCCCCCTTTGCCCACATCTCCAATATAAGTAGTATGCAGTCCCTGTGCATTAAGCCAAAACACATTTTCCTAGGAGACTTCAACTAACCCACCATAAACTGGAAGACTTGTGTATTCTCATACATGCTTGCCCAGAAATTTCATCAGTATACACTTTCTGGACCAGTTTGTCCACACCCCAACCAGGAGCAACAAGATTCTGTTGTTGGTCCTTACCAAAATGGGGCAGCTTTGCTCCCCACTAATTTATTGCATCCTCTTTGGTCAAATCAGACCACAAATCCAAAGCCTGAAGCAACTTCCAACCAGTAATCAGAGACATTGCAAAGGCTAATCTACTAAAACTGACTGATGACCTGGCTAAATTCAAAAGCCCCTCCCATCTCGATGACCCCACTACTTATGCAGAATCTTTTGCTGCCAAATTCTGTGTACATGCTCTCTGATTATGTAGCCCAGACAGGTATGACCCTGACCTGTATAGAGCCTTCCCTACCTCTGTACCAAAAATACAACACAGAGATAAGAAGAGATGATCAGCCAATTTAATTGGCTTAAACACTGTGTCATTCAAAGGTGATCCTGTGTCGTCTGCCTGGGGATGACATGCTGGACAAGCCACGCTGCTCAGCAAGGGACGGCTTGTATCATGTCCCGCCCAAAAAATCTGACAATACGACTGGTAACGCAAGACGATGCATCGGAGACCATCCACCAAATATGTTACAGGCCACTCCTCTCTCACAAACTCTCACATGGTTCATGGCCTTCCTGAAAACACTAGAGGGGATAAATGTATCACACCACACCATCATACCTACTTCAATACTAGGTGACTAGACTAGACTACACACACCAAGCCCAAACACCCTAGCCCCAAAGTTCCTGGAATTCAAATAAACTCATCATAAATGGAACAGCCTAGTCCACATCCCCACACCATCCCCACATACTTTGATCTCATCATCACGAACATGGAGCACAATGTTCAACACCGGGAGTGTACCTCACCTGTGAGATCAGACCAAAACAACTAATGGCTGAGGTCCTCATCCCACCCCCACCTGAAATAAAAAGACCACAGTAAAGAAAATCACTTACAAATGCCTTCTAACAGCACCTGCTGCACTGCATGGGCAATCAAGCAAAAAAAAAACTCTTTGTACTGTACCAAAGGCAAAGGCAGCGTCTGGGACCCCAGCCCCGTAAACAACAAACTCTACAACAAAAGGGAGAAGCTTACAAAGATGAAGCAAAATCCTTAAGGTAGAACACCCTTGACCCTGATAGTAGTAAAAAAAAGCTCTCTCATAAAAATCATCAAAGCAAATTTCGAGAGAAAAATAGCTAAAGACTCAAAAAAGTTCAAAATGATGTGAAGATTACTGATCCAGACATTGACAACATACTGGCTGACAGGTTCAGAGTGCAACTCCCTCCCCCTCCCAAAAAAAGATATCTAATATAATGCCACGATTGCAGCCCCCAAACATCTCCAAGCCCAAGTGAGAACTGCTCTCCAAAGCAAAACACAGCATCCCATCCACCTGATGGTGTCCCCCGGCTGTGTGCCTCATGAACTCAATGAGGAATTAAACCCACAGCTAGGACAGCTGTTTAATCAAAGCTTGACAAGCCAAAGAGAGGGATGAGGATGGAGACATCATATAAAGACAGACATAAGGAGAATTTGCACTTCCAACTCCAGTTTCTTGGCTGTCAAAGGAAGCAGATCATGCCCTTTAAACTTGGTTGACTTTTTTTAAACAGTCACACCAAATTGATGAGGGAAAGGCAGTCCATACAGCCTACCCCCATCTGGCTAAGGCCTTTCAACATAACCTCCCATTCGTATCATTTGAAAACGCTTAAATGTCAATATACATCAAGATGGGTTGCAAACTGCTGAGTGACAGAACCCACCCACAGGGTCAGAGCTGCTGGCACCATGTCAGACTCAAAGCCTGTCACAAGTGGTGTCCCTACAAGCAAAGGGGTTATGACTGACAAGGTTGATGGCTGACAAAGTTTTGCCTGCCCATAGTAGAAGAACATCTGACACACAGATATCCTTCAGAAGGGGTCTCACAGAGCGGATAACTGGTGCCAGAGCCACGGCCTAAAGTTAAATGCCAAAATGCATAGTCATACCCACTGAGTACAGAAGAAGTTATCAGGGGGGGACCAGGGACCCAGGTTGTAGTCTGTCTGTACCCCCATGTAGTAGTAAAAGTAAGTAGTTAGGAAGACCTTGCCCACCTTACCTTTGAAGGATTTCTCATCTTCTCATAGGAGGTCAGGAGGTCCCCTTACTCATCATCTCTCAGATCAATGATTGAGTACAATGCCCCCCCCCAAATGTAATCTGACCGACACACTTGCAGCAGCTGGAGGAGCAACAAAGTTCCTCACCAAAAGGATAAAGGTCTCGCCAGCTCTATTCGCTAGTCAACACGCTCTCAGAGTGACCTTGCCTAACAACATAAGGCCCATGTCAAACCCAGATTTGATGAATAGCTTCACCTACAAAAATCTAGATCCCATCAGAGCCACAAGGGCGGAGACTTAAACCTTGACACTATTATTAGGATCGGTGGCTGAGGGATAGATTCATCACCCAAAATGTAAAGAACTGCATAGATGCATATGTCCCATGCAGAAATATAAATGACCTATCAAATTCAAAACTAAACCTCTGTGTTGCAACCCTAATATAAACAAGCTCTATAATAAATGAGAAAAAATGCATTAGTCACAAAAATATATGTAGCTCACAAGATGCCAAAAACACTCTTGTTAAACTAAACAAAGAACTCCAGACCCTGATCCAATCAACCAATGCCAGAAATGAGGTTAAAAATATAACCACTTAGGTGAAGGATAACAAGAAAGCCTTCCTTAACTTTGTTAGAAAGATTGTAAACAATGTCCAGCACTGTGCAGAGCTAATAGTAAATTATATCACATAGTCAGACCCAAAGGATATTGCCAATCTACTAGTAGCCAAATTTAGCTCACACTTCAGCTCATCTCTCCTCCATTATACTCAGATAAAATATCCACATTTACACCCCCTTCAAATCTCAAAAGAACAAGTTGTCTAGGCATTATTCTATGGCCAATAACACTATTTCTATAAGTGCTAGACAATATTCCAGGCTGCCTAATTGTCAGCCTGAAACATGACTTCCTACAGAGGCTGTTCAGTACCTACCTCACACAGGCTTCATGGCAGAAGAGTGAAGGATAGCAACAGCCATTCCCTTACACAAAGGTGGGTCTTCAAGAGACTCAAGTAATTATAGACCCATAAGCCTGGCCAGCCTCATCTGTGAGGCTATGGAAAGGATCATTATGGAATAAATACATAAATAAATAAATAAATAAGGATATTAATAACCTAAAGACTCTCGAACTAAGCCAGTTTGGCTTCATCAAGGGCAGACTTTGCCTACTTTACCTAGATAACGTCTTTGAAATGTTACTTTGCCAATGAATGAAGGCAAATCAGTACACACCACATATCTAAACCTCAGCTGTAGCAATGAATCAGGGCAAATCAGTACATAACCACATGTATAGACCTCACAAAGGTGTTCAACACCATCTCACACTCAGGTGTCATAGATAAACTGAACTGTATGTAAATCTCTATGTAACTCATTGGATAGTAAACTGGCTGACAGGAAGAACCCAGAAAATAAATGTTGGCAGCTGTACTTCCTCTAAAAGACTTGTCATTCGTGGTCTACTCCAGTGTTAAGTCCCAGGGGCTCACCACTTTCTATGTACTTCTCTGAGATCACAACTAATGCTGAGGGTTTATGGCTAACCACATTTTCATATAAAAGCAAACTTGGTACCATCATAAACTCCCCATGTTGCAACATTGATCCTCCAAGATGGCCTGTACCAAACAAATTGCTGCTAGTGTCAAAACTATCACAATGACAGCACATCCTTGAAAATTGATTCTGTAGTCGGGGATCTGGGACCTGAGAACCTACGTCAACAATAATGTGTCCTTTCATTGCCACTTATTCACTTTTGTAAGGAAGTCCTTTTTCATTACATATCTTATATCTAAAGGTAGGGTTCCAGGTCTGGGGATCTAATCATACCACTGAGCCTGATACACACATTAGGCCATTGAGTATAATGCTTCCTTTGGTATGTACTTGTCAAACAACCACAATTTTTCTTCAATAAGAAAATCAAGGGTCATAATAACTATGTGAAAAGTCTGAAAGCCTTGTCCCTCTACTTGATGTTATACAGGCTACTAAGGTGTGATCTCTGCCTCTCATATACATTCTCAACAGATTCTACCCTATCAGACCTATTACACATTTGCGAGTCCAGTGGTGGCATAAACATCTGCTCAAGGGGATCTCAAT
This sequence comes from Protopterus annectens, assembly GCF_019279795.1. Taxonomy (NCBI): domain Eukaryota; kingdom Metazoa; phylum Chordata; order Ceratodontiformes; family Protopteridae; genus Protopterus; species Protopterus annectens. The sequence continues at coordinate 520,056,907 of NC_056741.1, forward strand.
CTCTTTTGAAACATGAATATAACATATTGGAGGGGTAGGTATGTATCATAGAGAATTAAAAAATAAACAAGTAATCTCCGTGGTATCCCTGAAGTCTCAAAACAACCCACTAAACAAGTATAGTGGGTCCAAAAACAAAACTGTGTAAGATACTTCTCTGTGTGTTAGATTTTCAGTCCATATATCTGTAGTTAACCACTGTATATTAATCAGATCAGACAACAGTAGTAGAAGTAGTGAACTTAAACTCATCTTAAGTAAAAAATAATAATAATAAAAAATATATAATTGTACAGAATTGTTAAGTATTCAAAAGTAATCCAAGCAAGGCATGCAGTCTGTTTCCAGTTGAAAATCCTTTAAAACAAAAATAGAGTAATAGTTTCCTCACAAGCTTTCTAAATATATATATATATATATATATATATATATATATATATATATATATATATATATATATATATATATACTTTTTATCAGGCAAGGGAGTGGTTTATTGTGCTGTAAAACAAAGTGTTATTGGTACACATGTTAAATTCACATCCCTTCCCCCATCAGTGTGACATTCGAGCTGGTCCTGCCCTACTTAGTAGCTGTCATAATAATATAACCCTTATGTACTTTAAATAAAATTTATAATGATGTGGAACCTCTTATTTAACCAGATTATTAAGTAGATTATTAAGTCTGTGATTTTATCCAAGACAATGTACTACATGGCTGGAAGTATATCAACCTTAGCCCATTTGACAATCAAAAAATATACATATAAACATATACATATACATATAGGGGCCGGATTCACAAAGGCTTGCACGGAGTCTAAGAGTAGTGTAAGATGGCAGACAGGCAATATGTCTGCCGAGCGATTCAGCAATCGCCGGCAGGGGCGTGCATGAGAGCTTCTAAAGCTACTCTTGCATGGACAGTGCTATGGTATGCAAATTACCTCATTTGCTGCTGAAAGCTATGCAAATGAGGTACATTTGCGATCCAGGAAACACTAACCTGTCCGTGGAAGAGTAGTGTTATTTGCAGAAATGTACTCCATTGGTAATGGAGTACCGTTCTGCAAATAGCTAAACGGAGCTATGACAGCGCCAAATAAAGGATGCATCTAGTTGAGGAAGCATGCCAATGGCCAAATATAAGGCCATTGGCATTTGCAAATGTTGTAAATCCTTAAAAATCCAGTTTTTTTCCCAATCGCTGATGTTTAAGCGTAGAGCAGTGGTGCGCAAACATGCTGCGCTTTAAATAAAATGAAAAAAAGTGAAAAATAGCCACAAATGGGCATTTTGTTCTGCCATGCAGGTGAATGGCAGGCTGAAAACAACATGGCTACTGACTAGTGGTTGCTAAGGGGGGGATGCTCAGTGTGAGAGATGTAACCAAGCATTAGTAGGTAATCCTATGCAAATGAGGATAAGGATAGTGAATCCCAATTTTCCCCAGCATGTGAGCCATGTCCCTAGAGTGTAAGTGTAGGAGTAGGGGAGTAGTAGAGTAGAAGATAGGTGACATCATGAGGGGGTATGTCTGAAAGACTGTAGGCTGATTGGAGCACAGTTGTTTGCCCTGAGTTGCTCAGGATTGCAAGAGGCGTGTCTACAGTTGTCCTAGCTGAAAACAAGAAATTTCTTGCAAATGGGCACACAGCGTGTGCGCATGTGTGCGCTTGTTTGTTCGGCGCTGCCCCTTGTGGAAACAGAAAGGAAAAAAGGAAGGAAAAGAAGTAGTAGGAAGTTAACCAAGGAGAACTAGCAGAGCTGCCAGGTGAAATATATCAGAATCAGCCAATTATACAGGCAGTAGACAAGCCCAGCCCAGCCCAGCACTTTAAACTCTGCAAACAGCAGTCTACCCTGTTTTTTTCCCCAAGAACTCTGCAACACTGCAGTATACAAAGAGTGAAAACTTAAAAAGCTTAAGTCAGGAAAATGTTAGGGGCTGCTATTGCTATCATAAACCAACATGTGCAAGGTGCTGAGGGTGGTGATGTTGTGAATGCTGCTGAGCAACCCACAGTGAGGAGATGGAGAAGAGTGTACAGACCCAGGGTAACCTACCAGGGGCTACATGAGCTGGAGATAGTGGAGCGCTATAGAGTGGACAGAGACCTCCTGCAGCTTATTGTTGAGCTGTTCCGGCCACGCCTCACACACAGAACTAACAGAGGGGAACCCATCCCAGTGGATACAAAGGTATGTGTTGGCCGATGAATACTAGCTGCAGGTACCTTCCAGAGACCAACTGGTGATATGATGGGGGTTTCACAGGCATCAGCATCCAGGGTACTGCACCAGTTCCTGGATGCCATGTCAGCACATGTCGGTGAGCACGTATATTTCCCCAATTCCAGTGAGGCATTGGCCAGCAATATGCGTCTTTTCCACCAAATAGCAGAATACCCTGAGGTAGTGGGTGCAATAGACTGCACGCACATACACATCAAAGCACCGCCCGGTGAGTGGGGTAGGGTCTACATCAACCGCAAGGGCTTCCCCTCCATCAACTGCCAGGTCGTGTGCGATGCCCAGGGCATAATAATGAATGTGTGTGCTGGCTGCCCTGGAAGCTATCACGATTCCAACATCTGGCATCTGACACAGCTGTACCAGAGATTTGCCAATGGGGACATCCCTGATGGTCACCTAGTGTGGGATGCTGGATATGCACTGGAGCCATGGCTGATGACACCCATCAGAAATGCACACACACCTGAACAAGAACTCCATAATGAGGCACACGCACAAACAAGAAACATTATTAAGTGTGTGTTTGGGGTGCTCAAGTCACGGTTCTGGTGCCTGGACACATCTGGTGGAGCCTTGCAGAACTCACCAACTACATGTACCCAAATTGTCATGGTATGTGCCATGCTACACAATATGATCCTGTGAAAACAGCTGCAGCAGGAACAACATGGGGCAGGGCCAAACAGCCCCCCACCATTGCCAAGGCCTGCACAGGCACAGCGTGACTCGGAGGAGGAACAACCTGAGCCTGTCCCAGTAGGCAGAAGGAGGCGTGCCCAGTATGCCTTGGCCTTGGCAAAGAGGCAACGCATAACACATACACTGACTCAGTAGGAACCCTGGAAATGACACCTCTCTCTGACTCGCACATACAATAAAAGGGATGCCTAACTTGACACTACCTGTTTTCAAACATGTATAGGGAGTGTACTATGTGTATCCGACATAGGCAGCCCTGCAGCACCACCTGAGGCATGATTGCCCTATTTTAAGCAATATAAAGCAGTGCTAGGCACATTTTACCACTATTTAGCATATTTAAGCACAATTGCGTGGAGCTGCGCACCGTGCAAACTAATGCAATGTTGGGCAATGTTGGGCAAAGTCAGGCAAAGTTGAGCAAAGTCGGGTAAACATGCTCACACCTGCTTTACTGTTCCTTAACCAGTCAGGTCTGCCCAGCAGGAAAATAAAAAGCAGTGACAGGGCTCGAACTCAGGATACTGTGCACTATAGTCACAGTACTGAACCACTAAACCATGACAGCATTTCACTGGCACAGACACAGCAGGACAATTGTAGATTAATGCAAACACAAACAAATGCTGTATCATGCCCTCTGAACTTCCCCCCAGGCCTATGCAGACAGATAACAGCAGGCCAGGCAGTGTGATGTGGGTTGGGTAGGCTATGAAGTCACAAACTAATATATGTGAAATTGGAAGCTAAGATCTGTAGTACAGTAGTATGCCTCAATCCAGTACGATAGACAACAGTACAGACTGAAATGGAGTACCTGACATAGCAGTGCAGGCCTAGCAAATGTGTATAAGTGTCAGGTGAACCCCTCATCCTATGTACACCCACAGTAACAATCAGGTGTGCCCCTGGGTAGAAATGTACAAATAATAGCAGTCCCCCCTGTATGTAGAAATGTTGATAAGTCTATGCAAAGTGACTCATGGAAGCCCTGCAGGCACAGCGTGCTTCCTGTCGATGTACAACACAAAGGTGATCCCTGAAGTAAAAACCAACTTGATTTTTCACACAGATATAGTATATATGTCCATACTGGGCATGCTCACACACTTAAACAAATTTAGCAAATTTCAGTCAGCAACATACTGAAAGGTCATACTGGGCGTGCTCACACGCTTAACAAATTTAGCAAATGTCAGTCAGCAACATACTGAAAGGTCATACTGGGCATGCTCACACACTTAAACGAAGCAAATGTCAGGCAACAACATACTGAAAGGTCATACTGGGCATGCTCACACACATAGGCCATGTCTGAGTACAGCAGTGGGCCACACATATCTGGCAGTTGCATATGTTTTACCCCAGGAACCTGTCACTATTCAACAATCCTGCCTTTGGCACACAGTTATATGAAAACAGACACATATAATATATTGGAACCCTGTCATAATCAAACTATGTACCACAAGTACTTAAGTTGTTCACAGAAAGTGAAAAAGCAAAGAAGATCGATAAACATGCAATCAGTATCAATAATAAACAATGTGCACTCCAAAAATTATCCAGTCCATGTTCTGGCAAAATAATCTGTGAAGGAGTCCATAGAGAACCATGACGCTTCCTTCCGCTTTGTCATAAATAGCAATGTACACTCATATATATCCTGAGTCAGTGCAAACTGTAAATGACTGACATTGCCAACATCCTGTCAGACAGGCTCATGCATACATACCCCCCTCTCACTGACAAAAGGCCCTATCATCATACTTGGAGATTGTAAAAGCACAGATATTACATATAGAATGGGTAAACAGCTCCTTCCAAACCTGAAAACATGGCGTCTATGGGTTTACGTTGTTTCCCTAGCTGTGTCATAAATGAACTCCAGAACAAACAGACCCTGCACCTGAACAGTCTGTTGAGCCTCACCCTCTGTACAGGATATTAAACTGTTGAATGTGTTACAGCAACGTTTGGCACACTCCACAAGTGGTGCACAACAGACCATGGGAACTATTGTCTTATAAGCCTATTAAGCCTGATCTGCAAGGCCATGGAGTCCATCATGATGGAACTCATAAACAGAGCTATTGGAAGCCTACAAACACCCAACCCTACCAATTTTGGTTTGGTCAGGGGCAGATCATGGTTCCCAAACCTGCTAGACTGTTTTCAAGGCAGTCACCCAGGACATACATCAATGAAATGAGCTACACACATCCCACATAGACCTTGAAAAGCCTTTTTTCAACATCCCAGACACATGTCGTATCCACAAAATCAACAACCTGTGCATAAATATGTATGTCATCTGATGGATTGCCTACTGGGGCACAGATAGATCACACAAGGTAAGAATTGTGGTCTCCTGTTGAAGCTGGTAACAACTGCTGTCCCCCATGGCTCAGTCCTGGGACCCCTCCTGTCTGGTGTATACTTTTCAGAAATACAGTCAAACACACGTGGGCTATGATTAGCAAAGTTTGTGGATGACTGCAACAAAGTTGTCATAATCGATGTTTGGGACAACAGAGACATCCTTAAAAAGGGTCTCAGTCAGACAGATGTGGTGTCAAAATTATGGCCTCGAGCTACAGTCATACAAATACCACATAGGTGCCAACACCCTAAATATGGAGGTGATAATAAGGGATCTATGGACACATGTGGATAGTCATCTCTACTTCCAGAAACACATTCACAAAGTGGTCAGACAATCATGCTATGTGTTTCCACAAACTGCCAAGGTCTTTGCATGTAGGTCAAAGGAGGTTCCCTCTACTCATCAATCATCAGACCCGTCAGAGAGTACCACAACACACTTGCAATGAATCTGACTAGGCACCTGCAGCAGCTGGAAAGACCACTGAAGTACCTCAACAAGAGGATTACTGGCCTGAAACAGTTGCCCCATGCAACAAGACTGAATTTAACTCAATCTGTACTCTGTTGCATACTGTCTACTCAGGAGATCTCTGCCCAACAGACAGGTCCATGTCATGGCAACACTCAGATCTGCTCTGAGTTACAGCTGAATGGCACTAAATATACAGACCCAACTGATATTGCCAACATCCTGGCAGATAGGATCAGTGCTAACTTTACCCCCCTCTCATCCATGAAAGAGCACATCTCTATAATGGAAGACTGCAAAGTTGCTGTCATTACGGCTGCACAGGTAAAAAACACTCTCCAAAGCCAGTATCACAGCATCCATGGGACCAGAGAACTTCTCAGGCTGTGTTCTACACAAACTACAGAATGAACAGGCACCACACCGACGTACCATGTTCAGTCATAGCCTCACCTCAGGCTTTGTGCCTGCTGAATGGTGCACAGCGATGGTTATCCCACTACACAAGGGTGGAGACACCACGGACCCCAGGAACTAGCGCCCCATTAGCCTGATGAGCCTGCTCTGCAAGGCCATGGAATGTATCATCATACAACTTATAAAAAAAGACATTGGTAATCTCCAAACTCTGGACCACAACCATGTTGGGTTTGTAAAATGCAGATCATGTCTCCTAAACCTGATAGATGACATTGAAGCAGTCACCAGAACCGTAGACAAGGGTAAGGTGGTTCGCACAGCCTATGTAGATCTTGCCACGGCTTTCAACACCATCCCCCACTCTGGAATTATAGATAAACCCACTAAACTAGGTATAAATTGCTATGTCACAAGATGGGTTGCCAACTGGCTCACTGACAGAACACACACTGTGAATGTAGCAGACTCCATGTATGACTTTGGACCAGTGACGAATGCAGTACCACAGGGTCCAGTCCTGGGTCCTGTCCTGTTTGTTATCTACTTCCCTGAAGTAAACTTTAACATGGAAGGTCTGTGGCTAATGAAGTTTCCAGATGACTGCAAATTAGGAGCCATAATTGTAAATACTAAAGATGTGGACATCCTACAAAAGGGCCTCACTGAGACAGATGCCTGGTATCAAAGCCATGGCCTCAAGTTCAATATCAATAAGTGCATTGTCATCCCCTTTGGTAAAAACTCTGTAGCCATGAACTACAACATAGGTGGTAGTATATTTAACACTGAAAGTGTGATAAGAGACCTTGGGTCACAGGTGGACAGTGGACACACCTGTGATAATCACATCCCCACAGTAGTCAGGAAATCCTTCTACGTGGCACAACTCATCACAACTCATCACAACTCATCACAAAAGGTGTCTCATGCAGAATAGAAGAGGACATTGTTCCCCTCTACTCATCACTCACTAGATCCATAATAGAGTACAATGCCCCTTTTGCTATGTACCTCACAAGACATCTACAACAACTGGAAAGCCTGCAGAAATACCTCACAAAGAGCATTAGTGGCCTGAAATACATGCCATACACAGACCGTCTCAAAATGCTCCAGCTGTACTCTCGCATATCGCCTACTCAGAGGTGATCTCTGCCTAACATACAAAGCTATGTCAAACACAGAGCTGTTGGACATGCTCCATGTAAAACACTCACAATCCCTCTGATCTTCCGCCCCAAAACCCAGAGTGAAATACAAAAGGAAGGGGTGTATCCATTTACCTTATGGATACCCACACCTTCAGGTTAGTGGCACAGCATGAGGCCTTGGAGACCATGCAAGTGCAACTAACATTGGGCAAAGCTGTTTATGAGATTGTAGCCTGCTACAGATCACCTACCTTGTTTCAGGAACCTCACTCAGTATTCCTGAGAACAGTTGAAAATATAAAGGTCCTATCAAACACCATTATATGAGGAGATTACAACTACCCAAACACTGAGTGGGAGAATTACTCATGTACAACGTCCTTTGCCCAATGTTGTCTAGAGTTTAAAAACTCAAACACCCTGGAAGAGCTGGTCACCATGCCCACTAGAGGTGACAACATACTGGACCTGATCATCACCAACATGGGGTACCAGTGTTCCACAACAGAGATAAACCTCTCACTGGTAATATCAGATCATAAAGTAATCACACTGGACATCCACACCCCCCCCCCAGTCAAGGAAACCACTGTGAAGACATTTTCAAAAGCAAACTGCACACTTCCCAAGACCAAAGTGGAAAGTTCCAAAGCCCCCTTGCTATAGGATAATGCTATACAATCTGCCGAATCATTTACAAGTGCATTCTATGAGCATCCACAGGGATGCATGGATCGAGACATCCCAAATAAAACCAAGATGCACTCCTCCAAAAATAAGAAACCAATCTGGTGGTCGTTACCCATAAATAAGCTATACAACAGAAGGAGGAAACAAACACATGATAGAGCAAACTTCACAAAAGGAAAGGCATCACTGATCATTATTAGGAAGAACAATGATCGCTCATAAAATAATCCAAGGCCAGTTTCTAAAGACAAATTGCCAAGGAATGTAAGAATAACAACCACAAAGCCTTCGTTAGCAAACATTTAGGTGGCAACTCTCAAATATGCTGTCAGCTACTGCAAAATGGCAAAAAATACACTGAACCAACTTACATTACCCACATCCTGGGGGACACGTTCAGTGCAAACTCCCCCCATCACCCCCAAAAGGGCCTGTGTCCATCCCAGAAGAATGCAGAGCCCCAGACTTCATGGACATGCAGGTAAAAACAGCCCTCTCCAAAGCTAAGAACACAGCATCAATGGGACTGGATGGTGTCCCAGGCTGCGACTTACAGCAGCCCCAAAAGGAACTACACCCTCACCTACATTCACTGTCCAGACTCAACCTTACCACAGGCTATGTACCCAAAGAATGGCATACAGCAACAGTCATCCAGCTCCACAAAGGGGGTGCCACAACAGAACCAGGAAACCATTGCCCTATAGGCCTACTCAGCCTGGTCTGCAAAGCTATGGAGCAAATTATCATGGAACCCATAAAAAGAGACATTAGGGACCTCCAGACATTGGACTCTATCCAACTTATCTTTGTTAAAGGCAGATCCTGCCTCCTAAACTTAGTTGACTTATTTGAAACAGTTGCCAAGGATATAGATGGAGGTGAAAGTAGTCCACACAGCCCACCTGGACCTCACTAAGGCCTTTCAACACCATTCCCCACTCTGGCATCATGGACACGCTTACCAGCTTGAACATTAACAGCTATGTCACAGGATGGGTGGCCAACTGGCTCACAGATCAAACACACATGTTCAGAGTTGCGGGTGCCATGTCCGACTCTAAAGCAGTCACAAATGGCATCCCACAGGTTTTGGTCCTGGGACCGCACCTGTTCAGTAGATACTTCTCAGAGGTACAGACAAGCACGGGAGGAGTATGGCTGAACAAGTTTGCAGATGACTGCTAACTGTGGTCCATAATCAACTCTATGGCTTACACAGACATCCTCCAGAAGGGTCTTACAGAGACAGATACCTGGTGTCAAAACAATGCCCTCAAGCAGAACGCCAAAGAATGCATAGTCATCCCCTTTGGATAAAATAAAGTGCACACAAATTACCACATAGGTGGTAATCCAGTATGTACGGAGAATGTAATTATGGCCCTGAGGACCCAGGTAGATAGCAAACTCTCCTTTGATGATCACATTGCCAAAGTGTTTAGAAATTCCTTCTATGTAGCCCACCTAATGTCACCTAATGTAACCCACTTTGTCTAGTCCGATGATGTCACCATCCTACAAATATACTTGTGGAAAGGAGGACTCCCAGTAATGTGTGTAGCGCTTTGTGTAAATGCGTACTGCTCTAGTATCATAAAGTAGTTAGGTAGGGGTTTGAATCCTGCACTTGACAACTGTATGAGAGTGTGTGTGTATCTCCTTGTAGAGAAGTAACCTTTTTGGAGACTACTACAACAACTTAAAAGTGGTATACTTATCTTTATCAAGTCTGATGATGTCACCATCCTACAAATATACCTGTGGAAAAGAGAACTCCCAGTAATGTGTCTAGCACGTCGTGTTAATGCTTACTTCTCTAGTATCATAAAGTAGTTAGGTAGGGGTTTAAATCCTGCACTTGACAAGTGTGTGTGTGTGTGTGTGTGTGTGTGTGTGTGTGTGTGTGTGTGTGTCTCCTTGTAGAGGAGCAACCTTTTTGGAGACTACTACAACACCTTAAAAGTGGTATACTCATCTTTGTCAAGTCTGATGATGTCACCATCCTACAAATATACCTGTGGAAAGGAGAGCTCCCAGTAATGTGTATAGCACGTTGTGTCAATGTGCGCTACATTAGTACCATAACCTAGTTAGGTAGGGGTTTGAATCCTGCACTTGGTGAGTGTGTGTGTGTGCTCTATGTGTGTGACACAGTTGGTCAATGTGTTGTGGGTTTTGCTTTTACTACTATATGACATATCACCATGACAACAGTATGTGCATTGCACGTCAGGTAGCTGTGTGGCAAATGCATATACGTACACGTGACCTCAATTATTTCATAGGTGGGAACCCTGCTTTCTCCATGGACACATCTGTTATCTTTGCCAGAGTGTGCTGCTGCTTTCCAGACCTTAGGTCACATCTGTATGCTTGTGACAAGCCCAGCCACTGCAGTGATCCCTGGCCTAGGTCATCCGTGTCACACACACTCATTATGGTTTCTATTGAATAGTGTGAGTGAGGGTTTATGCCTGAGGTATATTTCAGACCTGTTCAAACACAGCAAAGTCTGCCAATGATGGCTATTCATTATAGGTGTACAACAACCTTTGTGGATATGCATGCAGACCCCTTATTGCTTATGTGATTCACCAAGGGATTTCAAAATACCTTTGGAAATGTGATTACCAAAGGAGAGATGACGCAACACTTGGCTGTATGTACACATCGGTACCTGTTCAACATGTTGGGGGCTACTACCTATGTGGTACTGTGGGGATACTATGTTTTGTAAAGGTGGATGACTATGCTTTAGTTGGCTTATAGCTTTACAGCATGGGTTTGACAACAGGTATCTGTCTGTTTGATACCCTTGTAGAGGATGTGTGTGTGTCATCTGGAGAATGCATTATAGGCCACAGTATGCATTTTCAGACGTGGACGGACATATCCCTACTGTGTTTGCTTGTACCTAAGAGAGCTATATGCCAAACAGGAGGGATCCCAGGAATGGGTGCAGGTGAATACCACTGGTTACTGGCATAGTATAGTACCTGAAGGATCCAAATGTTACTGTGTGTTCTACATCTGTGTGTCAGTTGTCAAGACATCATCTAACGATTGTTTATGGTCAGGCTGTTGAGGTTATGTATACTACCAGAATGCAAACCAATGACAGATAGTAACAGTATCACCCACAGCACAGTGTCAAACCATGTCATACACACATGTGTACCCAAGTTCCAAAATGTGTGTAATGCAATGCATGCTGGCCACCAATAGAAACTATGGAGTGTTAACACTGTGCAATACAGGGCATGTCACCCTGCCCATGTGTCCACTATGCATGTACATGCAGACAGTGCACCTCCACCATGTTCACAAATGTACACCTGCAAATCTGTGCTGCACACATCCCACAAGTACTGTCCACTCTCTAACACATGCTGCCAATACTACACACATCAGCCAAGTGGCACGTGGGTGGACAATACACTATTGGAATTAACACTGGTGTTAACAATACTACATTGACAATCATAGCCTTAATGCATCATGCCCGCTCAGCTACACCTTCAAGGATATCATTACACTTTACTGCTGACAACATGCTAACATTGCTATACTGCTATAAAGTCACCCTGTGCATCAGCACCATGTTAGCTTGTTCCTGCATCAATGTTACAGATGACAGGAGGTGGCACAGGTTTCATCATATGTACAGGGTGTGTTGTTGGTTTGCAAGAGGCCTACATTGAGCCATACAATCGACATGTATGGGTGTGTGTGTGTGTGTGTGTGTGTGTGTGTGTGTGTGTGTGTGTGTGTGTGTGTGTGTGTGTGTGTGTGTGTGTGAGGGCCAAGAGTACTGGTATGGGTCAATGTTGATGTAATGTGTGCGGGTATGTGTTAGCCCTGGGTGTCTGGTTTATGTGTGTGTGTGTGTCTGCATGCACACAGTTCCACCATGTGGCTGCCATATACAGGGATTTGTGAGACAGCCACAGACTGTACTTGCCAGGCTTTACAGATCACCGTCTCTGGCCACAGATACAGTACCTGTGCCTGGCAGGGGTACTACTGACAGTATCAGGTACTAAGCCAGACTGGGTACTATCCTCACAGGTAGACATATGTACACTGGACCCAGGTCCCTGCTGGAACTGGCCAGAGCCACGTGCATGTGGTCTTCTAGGATGGTCTATGGACAGCCCACCCCCAACATTGCTGGGGCTGGTACTGGCACTATGGGAGTGGCTGTGACTTGAGGGACATCTGTGGCGACTGCCAGCTGCTGATGTTGCTGACATACATCCATGCTGATGTCTCAACCATCCCACACTGTCCTGACACATGGACATGACATTGCGGAGGACATCCAATGTCTCACCCCAGCGTCTATCAGTGACCTCAGTGTAATTACGGATGGCACCTGCTAGGTCATGGATACTGTCATTTAAAGCGGTGTTATGTGCCCTCTGTGCCCTTAGTCCCTGTCTGGTGTACCGTTCCATATGTGCCTGTGCCTCCATGACATTCTGGAACATGCGTGAGGTTGTAAGACTTGTGGCACGTCTGCCAGGGGCATGATGACCAGCAGTGCTCCAACGAGAACCCCTGGACATCTGCCTATGTAGTACTATTCCAGACATCTGGGTATGGCTGCTGTGTCCAGATGCATGTGCCATAGATACCACACTGTCCTGGCCATTGCCGACTGTATACTGTCCCCCAGCTAAGGGCATTGGTGATGATGGATGTATTGGCAGTAAGACTGTGTGCATGGATGGGGTGGACACTTGTGTACTGTCGATTGGTGGCCCAATGACAGACCCTGGCAAACATGCCTGTGCCTCAACACAACTATCCTCATTATCACTATTTGTGTCAGTGACATCAGGTTCCCTGCTGCAGTGAACCAGCCCAACCTCAGCACCTGTGAGAGGAAGACAGGAAACACACTTTACAACCTGTACATGATGTCAGAACACATGCACACATGCACACATGCACACATGAACACATGCACACATGAACACATGAACACATGAACACCTGCACACATGCACACATGCACACATGAACAAATGCACACATGAACACATGCACACATGCACACAAATACACTCCTCACTAAAGCAGACACACACACACACACACACACACACACACACACACACACACACACACACACACACACACACACCACCAGCAATCCAGAACATACTCAATAGTGGTTGATGGTGGGGTACAGTATCACAAGCCAAACAGTCATATCACACTTGTCAGCATGCAGGACGTGTGTTGCTCAACAGCATGCAGTGTGAGTGTAGACAGTCCTTGCTAATAACAGTATACATGGCTTTGATGCATGTGTGCTGTTGTTCAGTGATTGGCCTTACCCTGGAACGCAATGCGTACATGGACACAACATTGCTGTGCAAGTATTACAAGCTCTTCAATGTGCTGTGCACCATCACTCACAGGTATACATACCATGGCTGGATGTATATCTGTGTGTCACATAGATATCCATTACTGATTAGAGCGTCTGTGTCTTTAGCAGATAATTGTGGACACAGGTTTAGCTCATGCATGCTCTGTATACACACAGGATGAGTGGTGCATGTATACCTGATGGAATACCATTGCTCAACATAGCCATTGTACAGTAGTTATGGTGAGTGTAGAACATATTGTGGACATGCCAGTGCCAGCCATGACATGGCATTCTACAACACAACTGCAACATTAAACATCATGCATACCCAATGTGTGTCATGTGACCTATACACTCAATAGCATTACAAGACATATATGTGTCACTTTGTGCAAATGGTGATTGCTATGCATATTGTGTATAGGTGCATATGTTTGCACACACACTACATTGAGGTGTATAGCAATGAATGCTATGTGTAGTACTGTGGTTACTGTAACTGGATGGGGTGTAGTACCATGAGCCATCATCATGCAGCATCATGTGGTCACTCAAGGCTACTAATGTGTGCCAGACCGGCACCTATCATGCTGTACCTGAACTGCAGTACCATGGCTACATTCACCATTTCACAGCCAGTTGTTACATGGGTTTGTAAGGTGCCCAATAGGGAGTATTGCCTAACATGAATGTGTTGTGTGTTGAAGAGTGTCGCATCACCCCATGATAGGCCTCTACCCCTCAAGTATATTATGTGTGCTGTGTGGATGACATTTGGGATCCCGGAGTGTGACCTTACAGCGGGTGTCTGAATACGCCATGTGTAGCATATTAACATGTACTGCGTATGACAAAGTTGTGTATGTTGTGTGCATGTGTATCGACTCTGCCTATCCAATGTCCACTACAGTGTAGCCACAATTGTTTGGGATGCTCTATGTATTGCATGTGTTTGAGGCAGCTACTCACGTTACTGAGATGTGCATAGTCTCACAGCAAGCATGCACAGCATGCATTATGCGTAGGTGTGTTACATGTGTACATGGCCTACACCTCACCTATGACATGCACATTTTATTTGCAATATTAAATGTAGAACACACTTACCAGCCTGGGTCTGCTGCCTTGCTGTCACACCAGAGGGACCTACAAGGATATGAGACAGTTTGTCAGTGGCAACAACTGTGGCATTGCTACTGTGGGTTTGCAATCTTACAGTAGTACAATGGTTGACAGTCACAGGCCTACAGATCATGTTCCAAATTATCAGTATTGCACAACACCAGGCTCCACATCTTCTAACTACACAGTACACATCTCACATATGCATGATCTACCAATAGAGATAACGGTAGTCTACAGATATGCCATGTTACCTGCATGCTCCATGTGAACTTGCTGGGTGGCTCCAGCCTCCATGATGATACATGTCTGCTGTTGTTGTTGTTGGCCAGGAGCCACCAGGTTCAGGAGCAGCTCCTCCACTCTGGTGAGGGGGGGATGGATGGTAACCCCACCACCTGTGGTAAGCTGTTGTCTACGGACATCAGACGCACGCTGCTGGACATGTCTAAGTAAATCACTGCAGTGATGGTGTACCTGCTCATATGTCCGGTTATGCATGCCTATGTTATTTACCGTATGGACAACATCTTGCCACAGTGCAGTCCGCTCATGCTGGTCCTGGCTGGTTCTTGAGAAAAGCAGTGTGTAGTGCTGAACCAGGCTGGTTGTTATGATGTCATCCTCAGCAGGACTATAGGTTGGGTTGCGATGGTGGGCCATGAACCTGGGAAGACAATGAAACAATATGTGTGAGCAAGTTATGTGGCACACTTAACATTCTACAGTACAGATATCACTGAACTGCCATAAATAGCAATCTATTGTCTGTCAGAGGATACACACTTTCAATACCACATATCAGTGCTCAGCCTACAACTGCCTGACAATGCCTGGCACGCTCTATATATTAAACCATGTTCTGCACAGCAACAAAGAGAAATCACTATGTAAGACTATACAACAGTACATGGCACAGTGTATGCGACACAATGCACCACCTAGCCACAGGAGGTATATATCAAGCTAATGCATAAAATAATATGTCATCCATTGCAATGATTGTAAAGTCCAGTTATAGTATTACCAGTATACCACACTAGTTGTTGATGGCAACCCCCTGCCTAAAATATGTGCACATTCATGAATATAGGTGGCATACTGCTGTACTAGACTATACATGTTGCTAGATACGCACTTATATCCTGTAACACACATATGACTGAGGGCATGTTACAGGCATACCCATACACACATCAGAGATACATACAAGACACAAAGGTATGGCAACCCAGATGAACTTTACGTGTGTACCATACAGTACTGTGTGTCAGTACTTACAAAACCTTATGCCTGAGGTATGTAATCTGTGAGGACTACAGGGAACACACAAAACAGTGGTTCCAAGCAATGTGGACATACACCATACTGTGCTGTTTAGGCCTACAGCTTCAGGTAGCACTGCAGTTCATACAGGATTTGGCTTCACCAGCAGTACCAATCAATAAGCATACATGTACTGCTTTAGCCTCCAATGGCACACCCCAGTTAACACCAAGGGACTACGCCAGACCGTATTCCATACTGCTTTTCTGCCTAGCAATAGCATACACATCTTTGCTGGGATCAGAGCTAGGACACAAAATACCGTGACAGAAACAGTTTCCCACTAAGCTATTCCACATATACACAACTGTGACACATTCACCAACACATTCACGATCACACTCAGTCAACCTTACATAGCAATTATTGCAACAAGTACATGTGGGTGTGTATTGGTTCATAGGTAGGTAATAGGCTATTGGCCCTAGGGCCTATAGAAGCCTAGCCAGATGATACCCTGGCCTTTGACACCCAAGTAATTTAATTTCATGTGCCTCTGTCAAGCAGAGCCACAGAGGTGATTCCCGGGGTGTGTTTCCTATCTCCCATCCAGTCATCAAGATTATTCATGACGAGTGCTACTGAGGAGCTTTGTTTGCTATTGATAGGTAGTTTGTTCCAGAGTATGGGATGTCTCTGAGATAGGAATCTATCCCTCCAGCATGTTCTGTTTATTGAGGTGACAAGGTTTAGGTCCCTAGAGCATGTAGCTCGTAGGGATTGTGATCTGTTTACGTGCAGCATGTCCAACAGCTCTGGGTTTGACATAGTTTTGTATGTTAGGCAGAGGTCACCTCTGGGTAGGCGGTATGCGACACAGTCTAGCTGTGGTTTTGTGAGACGGTCTGCATAGGGCATCTGTATGTGGCCAGTAATACTCTTTGTGAGGTATGTCTGTGGCCTTTCCAGTTGCTGTAGATGTCTTGTGAGGTACATACCAGAAAGGGCATTGTACTCTATAATGGGTTTTGTGAGTGATGAGTAGAGGTAACACTGACCTCTTTTTCCCTAGATGACACACCTTTTGTCATGTGGTGTGCCATGTAGAGAGATTACATGTCTAGTGTGGCACTGTGATTATCAAAGGAGACTACTGTCCACCTATATCCCATGGTTTCTTATCACACTTTCGGTGTTAAGTCGACTGGCACCTATGTGGTAGTTCATGGGTACAGAGTTTTTACCAAAAGGGATGCCAATGCATTTTCGATATTGAGCTTGAGGCCATGGCTTTGTCACCAGGCATCTGTCACAGTAAATATGACTCTGTCTCTCTCTCTCTCTCTCTATATATATATATATATATATATATATATATATATATATATATATATATATATATATACATACATATAAACATCCATTGGTGTACATATAGATATACATATAGGCACATATACAGTCCACCTTTCATGGTGGGAATATCAATTATGCGAAAGATGTGAGGTATACAGTTATGTAATAATATTGCAACACAGTCTTGTGCGAAATGCATTGAAGGTGTTTTCAGCCCATGTAGCTTTAGCAGGCCTCACTGGCTGCAACACTGCAAACCTAACAAATCACACCCACAGCGTTTAACCACCACATGTCATATACCAGCACTGTATGCTGTCTTGTTTGCCACACACTACAACCTACATACAAATATGCACATAACAACCTTCACCAATATATATATGACCACCCTTCACAAACAGTTGCAGTATGTCCCTTGCTCTATGCACATGTACAGATGCTAATATATCTGACACAGATATATCTCTCTGTATATGTGTGCCATACACACACAAGGTCCACACTGTTGTAAGTCCCTGGACCTCACGGCTGACCTGTTGGGCCTTGCTGCAACATGAACAGGTGTCACGTGAGCACATAGTAATATTAGAGGGTGTATATATAGCTGCAAATGCTAGATTAGCATACTGGCCTGGTACAGCAGTTGACAATGCTAAGCTACATGTTAATATGATTATCATGCATGTATTACTCTGTCACATCCATGTTTATATAACTGTATGCACTACTCCCCCAAACAGCCATTGTCCACACTACTATACAGAACACAGATAACATGGATCAAATGTTTGACATTTAATGCTGAGCTACATATGTCACAGTTATGCCCCACTGCACACGGCAACACATTGTTTTGCCCAGGGCAGTGGTTAGGCGGGGCATCTGTGCATAGATAATACTGCTGCCACATATGGATGTTTCAAAGTATGTAGAGTACTCTTCAAAAACATCTACTACATGCCAGTAAATACATATCTGTTACATACCTTTCCTTTGTATGTGTTGGTAGTATTACGCCCGTGTGTCATTGGCTTTTTTTTTCTGTTGCTGTGGGTGTGTATGTCTCTCTCTCTCTCTCTCTGTCTCTGTCTCTCTCTCTCAATATCTGCAATGGAATGATTGCCTGTGTGGGCAGCAAGTACAGCCTGCTTTTATAGGTATCTGCACATGTGCATGTGATGGCCTCTGCACCAATTGGTGGCCACCATTTGGTAATTGCATGCAGCCTGCTGTGTGGTAATTGCAATACTCACTATCATAGCAACCCAATGCTATAAATTGCTATGTCAAGTAGGCGTAGCCCTTTCAGCTTTCCAAAGTGGGGCCCATGCTTGTTTGCTGTGGACACCATTGTTTAAGTCAGAAGGTTGGTATAGTTCTTACATCTGAAGCTAGGGATGTAGCCAGTGATTTAAATGTTGTACTCAGACCTGAATGTTGCCACTTCCAGTACACAGTTGTCAGTGTCAAATTGTGCTCACCCCTACAAATGCTAACACAAGATACATGGGAGTATGTAGTTTCTTTTCTACAATTAACTGCCATACAAACGTAGTTATTGAGATGTATTCATGTGGCACATGAACTGTTTGTGAACTGCTATACTGTGAATATTACTGTACTCACTTCTGCGCAGTTTGTGTTTTTTTATTGTTGACATCAGCACAAGATGCTCAAGAAAACTGGACAATTCCAGTACTGAGTATGCCTACCTACATCCTTGGTAGAGCCTCAACACACAGGTATATTGTACATTTGGTTGGGGGTGCAGACATACAGAGAGCATTATGTATTATTGTGTGAATGTTATCTTGCTGGACTTAAAGGGTTGCTGTGTACCTGTTAGTTTAGCAAGGCAAGTAGTCTGTCTGCATAGCTCCCAACTGTGGACCTATCCAGATGTTAGCCAGACGTTAGGCTGTTATTCTCTGTCTGTGCAATGCACAGGCCTTTTCAGCACTGGTACAATGGCATTGTTACAGTCGTTTGCTACCAGTACATGGCTACATCCTTTGGTATTTCAGTGTTGTACTCCTACATAAAGGTATGCTTGTGGAACTCCTTCCAAAGCTATTTGCACAGTGTGTAACAGCAGAAAAACTGATATGCCTGTGTGTTTCTGCCTCGGCCAGGCCTCTGAAACACTCAGGTACATATTTGAACAGAGTGAGGTAAAGGTAGGTAAAAGTGAGGTACACCTTCAAAATATTAGAGACAGTAAGTGGAGATTTTGGGAGAACCAGTGCATATGGATTACTACATCTTTTCTGAAGTACAAGCGGTGTCTAACTCCTACATATTGTCATTATTCATTAGGTGTAATACCCCACCTTTCTTCCTAACGTCAGTACTTTTCAGGGGATTCAAAGGGACACAGCTAACATGTTTCAAAATCAGGGACATCCCTGAAATGTAGTCACAGTTGGGATGTATGTCCTCTGCTCTAATCAGGTATGCCACTGTTTGTCCTGCTATGATACTGTGTGGGGGTTGTAAAGTGCTGCTGTAACATCATTTACTGCTAGAATGACTGGTTCTCTTATCACAGTCATGTAATGCAATTCCACAACAACTGCTGGTAAAGTTCCACTGAACAGGTTTTGTGTTATGGCATTCCTATTTTTCCTTTACATTCACTCATTCTGATGCATGATATATCTATTTCAGCAACAACCTGTTGATATCTACTGTGGCTTAGTGGTACTTCATGCAGTCTAGTGTGTCCAAGGTCCGGGGTTCGAGACTGACAGAGGTGTTTTATTTTGCTGCTGAGCAGAACAAGGGCCCTCACATGCAGGGTGACTAAGGCACATTTAAGCAGTTGTAAGCTGGTTTGTGCCGGTTTATGCGAAGCTTAGCAATGCTTAGCTAACCGCACATGCGGACACTCACACAAACCTGCTAACTACTGCTTAAAGTGCTTACTCCCACTAACCCTCACGCTCATTTCTTTGAAAGAAAAGAAAATGGGGACATACGACAGTGGTGAAAAGGGGCACACAGAGGGAAAGACAGTAGGGAAAACAGCTCAGGATGTGCAGGACGGTGTAGGAAGGACCATAGCTGCCCATTTCTTTTACAGAAACAGCTGTGCATATGCAATAATTTTGAGGGAAATATGAAATCTTCCACCCTGAGAGAGGGGTGAGGACAACAAGTATATTGTACTGCCAATTAAATTACATTTTATATGTCCAGCAGATATGTGTGCAAAATGGGCAGCTATGTATGGGGCATAATTGTTTTTTGGAGCAGATTGCCCTTTTTTTTCTTTTCCAGGTGAGAGTGGAATGTGGGGTAGGGGATGTAGGTATATTTGGGGAGGTAGGTTGGGGAGGTAAACAGACAGGACAAACAAGATGCATACAGGGGTGGAATATGACACATGTGGGGGTGAACAACATTGACGGGGAAGGATGTTTGGAAACCGCAAGCCCATAAGCCCACAGATGGCGACAGTGGAACTGAGATCCCCACCCATGGGCAGTCACCACTGCACCTTCACAGACCAGAGGGTGGCTGTGCTGGGGGCTGCGTAGGAGGGGCAGGCTCACCTGTGAGTCACGCCACTCATGCCTCAAGCTGGCGTAGAGGATCAGTGACAGAATGCTGGATCTCCCTACGCACCACAGCCCGGACCGTTCAGAGGGTGAGAGGAGGCCCTCCTCCGCCCACACTTGCATGGGGAGATGAGCCCCATCCCCTGCAGCACTTCCACCTGAAGGTGGCACAGGCCCAATGGAGGAGGAGGTCCCGGGCTGGGCACCAGACCTGCTGCTGCCAGGTCCTATCACCAGCTGAGATGGGACAGGTGGGTCCGCTGGGACAGGCCTTCCCATACATTCTATGTTTATGAAGATTTAATGACAATATGGGTTGGTAACAGCCAACAGCATTCCAAATTAGTTGTAAAAGCTTCCTTTGCCACGGGGTGCAAGTCCCGTTTTTCCCCTTTTTGCCTTTGGTTTCCTGGCCTTTGGTTTCCCCCTTGGGGGGGAGAAAAGCAGTGTGTAGTGCTGAACCAGGCTGGTTGTTATGATGTCATCCTCAGCAGGACTATAGGTTGGGTTGCGATGGTGGGCCATGAACCCGGGAAGACAATGAAACAATATGTGTGAGCAAGTTATGTGGCACACTTAACATTCTACAGTACAGATATCACTGAACTGCCATAAATAGCAATCTATTGTCTGTCAGAGGATACACACTTTCAATACCACATATCAGTGCTCAACCTACAACTGCCTGACAATGCCTGGCACGCTCTATATATTAAACCATGTTCTGCACAGCAACAAAGAGAAATCACTATGTAAGACTATACAACAGTACATGGCACAGTGTATGTGACACAATGCACCACCTAGCCACAGGAGGTATATATCAAGCTAATGCATAAAATAATATGTCATCCATTGCAATGATTGTAAAGTCCAGTTATAGTATTACCAGTATACCACACTAGTTGTTGATGGCAACCCCCTACCTAAAATATGTGCACATTCGTGAATATAGGTGGCATACTGCTGTACTAGACTATACATGTTGCTAGATAAGCACTTATATCCTGTAACACACATATGACTGAGGGCATGTTACAGGCATACCCATACACACACATCAGACATACATACAAGACACAAAGGTATGGCAACCCAGATGAACTTTACGTGTGTACCATACAGCACTGTGTGTCAGTACTTACAAAACCTTATGCCTGAGGTATGTAATCTGTGAGGACTACAGGGAACACACAAAACAGTGGTTCCAAGCAATGTGGACATACACCATACTGTGCTGTTTAGGCCTACAGCTTCAGGTAGCACTGCAGTTCATACAGGATTTGGCTTCACCAGCAGTACCAATCAATAAGCATACATGTACTGCTTTAGCCTCCAATGGCACACCCCAGTTAACACCAAGGGACTACGTCAGACCGTATTCCATACTGCTTTTTCTGCCTAGCAATAGCATACACATCTTTTGCTGGGATCAGAGCTAGGACACAAAATACCGTGACAGAAACAGTTTCCCACTAAGCTATTCCACATATACACAACTGTGACACATTCACCAACACATTCACGATCACACTCAGTCAACCTTACATAGCAATTATTGCAACAAGTACATGTGGGTGTGTATTGGTTCATAGGTAGGTAATAGGCTATTGGCCCTAGGGCCTATAGAAGCCTAGCCAGATGATACCCTGGCCTTTGACACCCAAGTAATTTAATTTCATGTGCCTCTGTCAAGCAGAGCCACAGAGGTGATTCCCGGGGTGTATTTCCTATCTCCCATCCAGTCATCAAGATTATTCATGACGAGTGCTACTGAGGAGCTTTGTTTGCTATTGATAGGTAGTTTGTTCCAGAGTATGGGATGTCTCTGAGATAGGAATCTATCCCTCCAGCATGTTCTGTTTATTGAGGTGACAAGGTTTAGGTCCCTAGAGCATGTAGCTCGTAGGGATTGTGATCTGTTTACGTGCAGCATGTCCAACAGCTCTGGGTTTGACATAGTTTTGTATGTTAGGCAGAGGTCACCTCTGGGTAGGCGGTATGCGACACAGTCTAGCTGTGGTTTTGTGAGACGGTCTGCATAGGGCATCTGTATGTGGCCAGTAATACTCTTTGTGAGGTATGTCTGTGGCCTTTCCAGTTGCTGTAGATGTCTTGTGAGGTACATACCAAAAGGGGCATTGTACTCTATAATGGGTTTTGTGAGTGATGAGTAAAGGGTAACACTGACCTCTTTTTCCCTAGATGACACACCTTTTGTGATGAGGTGTGCCATGTAGACAGATTACATGACTAGTGTGGCACTGTGATTATCAAAGGGGAGACTACTGTCCACCTATATCCCATGGTTTCTTATCACACTTTCGGTGTTAAGTCGACTGGCACCTATGTGGTAGTTCATGGGTACAGAGTTTTTACCAAAAGGGATGCCAATGCATTTTCGATATTGAGCTTGAGGCCATGGCTTTGTCACCAGGCATCTGTCACAGTAAATATGATTCTGTCTCTCTCTCTCTCTCTCTATGTGTATATATATATATATATATATATATATATATATATATATATATATATATATATATACACACATACATATAAACATCCATTGGTGTACATATAGATATACATATAGGCACATATACAGTCCACCTTTCATGGTGGGAATATCAATTATGCGAAAGATGCGAGGTATACAGTTATGTAATAATATTGCAACACAGTCTTGTGCGAAATGCATTGAAGGTGTTTTCAGCCCATGTAGCTTTAGCAGTCCTCACTGGCTGCAACACTGCAAACCTAACAAATCACACCCACAGCGTTTAACCACCACATGTCATATACCAGCACTGTATGCTGTCTTGTTTGACACACACTACAACCTACATACAAATATGCACATAACAACCTTCACCAACATATATATGACCACCCTTCACAAACAGTTGCAGTATGTCTCTTGCTCTATGCACATGTACAGATGCTAATATATCTGACACAGATATATCTCTCTGTATATGTGTGCCATACACACACAAGGTCCACACTGTTGTAAGTCCCTGGACCTCACGGCTGACCTGTTGGGCCTTGCTGCAACATGAACAGGTGTCACGTGAGCACACAGTAATATTAGAGGGTGTATATATAGCTGCAAATGCTAGATTAGCATACTAGCCTGGTACAGCAGTTGACAATGCTAAGCTACATGTTAATATGATTATCATGCATGTATTACTCTGTCACATCCATGTTTATATAACTGTATGCACTACTCCCCCAAACAGCCATTGTCCACACTACTATACAGAACACAGATAACATGGATCAAATGTTTGATATTTAATGCTGAGCTACATATGTCACAGTTATGCCCCACTGCACACAGCTACACACTGATTTGTCCATGGCAGTAGTTATGCAGGGCATCTGTGCATAGATACGTACTGCTGCCACATATGGATGTTTCAAAGTATGTAGAGTACTCTTCAAAAACATCTACTACATGCCAGTAAATACATATCTGTTACATACCTTTCCTTTGTATGTGTTGGTAGTATTACGTTCCGTGTGTCATTGGCTTTTTTTTTCTGTTGCTGTGGGTGTGTATGTCTCTCTCTCTCTCTCTCTGTCTCTGTCTCTCTCTCTCAATATCTGCAATGGAATGATTGCCTGTGTGGGCAGCAAGTACAGCCTGCTTTTATAGGTATCTGCACATGTGCATGTGATGGCCTCTGCACCAATTGGTGGCCACCATTTGGTAATTGCATGCAGCCTGCTGTGTGGTAATTGCAATACTCACTATCATAGCAACCCAATGCTATAAATTGCTATGTCAGGTAGGCGTAGCCCTTTCAGCTTTCCAAAGTGGGGCCCATGCTTGTTTGCTGTGGACACCATTGTTTAAGTCAGAAGGTTGGTATAGTTCTTACATCTGAAGCTAGGGATGTAGCCAGTGATTTAAATGTTGTACTCAGACCTGAATGTTGCCACTTCCAGTACACAGTTGTCAGTGTAGAATTGTACTCACCCCTACAAATGCTAACACAAGATACATGGGAGTATGTAGTTTCTTTTCTACAATTAACTGCCATACAAACGTAGTTATTGAGATGTATTCATGTGGCACATGAACTGTTTGTGAACCGCTATACTGTGAATATTACTGTACTCACTTCTGCGCAGTTTGTGCTTTTTTATTGTTGACATCAGCACAGGATGCTCAAGAAAACTGGACAATTCCAGTACTGAGTATGCCTACCTACATCCTTGGTAGACCCTCAACACACAGGTATATTGTACATTTGGTTGGGGGTGCAGACATACAGAGAGCATTATGTATTATTGTGTGAATGTTATCTTGCTGGACTTAAAGGGTTGCTGTGTACCTGTTAGTTTAGCAAGGCAAATAGTCTGTCTGCATAGCTCCCAACTGTGGACCTATCCAGATGTTAGCCAGACGTTAGGCTGTTATTCTCTGTCTGTGCAATGCACAGGCCTTTTCAGCACTGGTACAATTGCATTGTTACAGTCGTTTGCTACCAGTACATGGCTACATCCTTTGATATTTCAGTGTTGTACTCCTACATAAAGGTATGCTTGTGGAACTCCTTCCAAAGCTATTTGCACAGTGTGTAACAGCAGAAAAACTGATATGCCTGTGTGTTTCTGCCTCGGCCAGGCCTCTGAAACACTCAGGTACATATTTGAACAGAGTGAGGTAAAGGTAGGTAAAAGTGAGGTACACCTTCAAAATATTAGAGACAGTAAGTGGAGACTTTGGGAGAACCAGTGCATATGGATTACTACATCTTTTCTGAAGTACAAGCGGTGTCTAACTCCTACATATTGTCATTATTCATTAGGTGTAATACCCCACCTTTCTTCCTAATGTCAGTACTTTTCAGGGGATTCAAAGGGACACAGCTAACATGTTTCAAAATCAGGGACATCCCTGAAATGTAGTCACAGTTGGGATGTATGTCCTCTGCTCTAATCAGGTATGCCACTGTTTGTCCTGCTATGATACTGTGTGGGGGTTGTAAAGTGCTGCTGTAACATCATTTACTGCTAGAATGACTGGTTCTCTTATCACAGTCATGTAATGCAATTCCACAACAACTGCTGGTAAAGTTCCACTGAACAGGTTTTGTGTTATGGCATTCCTATTTTTCCTTTACATTCACTCATTCTGATGCATGATATATCTATTTCAGCAACAACCTGTTGATATCTACTGTGGCTTAGTGGTACTTCATGCAGTCTAGTGTGTCCAAGGTCCGGGGTTCGAGACTGACAGAGGTGTTTTATTTTGCTGCTGAGCAGAACAAGGGCCCTCACATGCAGGGTGACTAAGGCACATTTAAGCAGTTGTAAGCTGGTTTGTGCCGGTTTGCGTGAAGCTTAGCAATGCTTAGCTAACCGCACATAAGCGGACACTCACACAAACCTGCTAACTACTGCTTAAAGTGCTTACTCCCACTAACCCTCACGCTCATTTCTTTGAAAGAAAAGAAAATGGGGCAATACGACAGTGGTGAAAAAGGGGCACACAGAGGGAAAGACAGTAGGGAAAACAGCTCAGGATGTGCAGGACGGGTGTAGGGAAGGACCATAGCTGCCCATTTCTTTTACAGAAACAGCTGTGCATATGCAATAATTTTGGAGGGAAATATGAAATCTTCCACCCCTGAGAGAGGGGTGAGGACAACAAAGTATATTGTGCTGCCAATTAAATTACATTTTATATGTCCAGCAGACATGTGTGCAAAATGGGCAGCTATGTATGGGGCATAATTGTTTTTTGGAGCAGATTGCCCTTTTTTTTCTTTTCCAGGTGAGAGTGGAATGTGGGGTAGGGGATGTAGGTATATTTGGGGAGGTAGGTTGGGGAGGTAAACAGACAGGACAAACAAGATGCATACAGGGGTGGAATATGACACATGTGGGGGGTGAACAACATTGACGGGGAAGGATGTTTGGAAACCGCAAGCCCATAAGCCCACAGATGGCCACAGTGGAACTGAGATCCCCACCCATGGGCAGTCACCACTGCACCTTCACAGACCAGAGGGTGGCTGTGCTGGGGGCTGCGTAGGAGGGGCAGGCTCACCTGTGAGTCACGCCACTCATGCCTCAAGCTGGCGTAGAGGATCAGTGACAGAATGCTGGATCTCCCTACGCACCACAGCCCGGACCGTTCAGAGGGTGAGAGGAGGCCCTCCTCCACCCACACTTGCATGGGGAGATGAGCCCCATCCCCTGCAGCACTTCCACCTGAAGATGGCACAGGCCCAATTGAAGAGGAGGTCCCGGGCTGGGCACCAGACCTGCTGCTGCCAGGTGCCATCACCAGCTGAGGTGGGACAGGTGGGTCCACTGGGACCGGCCTTCCCATACGTTCTATGTTTATGAAGATTTAATGACAATATGGGTTGGTAACAGCCAACAGCATTCCAAATTAGTTGTAAAAGCATGCAGTAGTATTCCCATTAACCCAACACACCAGAGTTCCAACAGTTGAACAGCAAGCATAACACATGCATATATAGAACAACAGTGGACATTCCAACAGCATGCAGGATTAATTGGTGGCAACAGGCCACCAAGATTGTGGTATTTGAACAGAGCACATGCATCAAAGTAAATGCAGATATTTATAAACCAATAGGACATATATCCCAACAAATGTTTTGAGATTAGACATACCCATTGAGGTGTGGAATTGCATTGTTTATGCACATGCAGTAGGGTGTAAAAAGATACCTCCATTAACAACTTATATATACTTATAGTTTACACTACATTCCTAGTGACTGCAGGTATATATCCCCTACATGTATTATTACACTAGGCAATGTCCGTTAAATTGTGAAATGGGTTTTGCTAGTTCTTTATATACCTGACCTGTATCTAACATACAAACTGTCCAGGATGCAGATGTTACTGCTACGTATTTATATATTATATTTATATTTATATATCTACATATCTAGATGTGTTCAGGTGACATTATCAGTTATATTTTAACAGCCTCCTACATTTCTAGCAGCACACTGACATTTCTGGGGAACACAATAACAAGCTACTCATGTGCCAGATTAACCTGTACATGCTGGCCATGAACCAACAGTTGAGGACTGTATATATGCTTAACAGCTACTGGCACTCCCTTCATCCACTTTATATGGGCCTACCCAAGTGTGAGTTGACAGCGCTTAATACAACAGTACTATTTCTATAATGCAAGAGTACAACAACAAATCAAAGAAAGTGACACAGACACACTCTAGGAATTATACCTTTATTAATTACATAACACACTTTTCTAGAGGCTCTCTCATTTATTTGATATAACAGTGCATGCAGAAGACTTATTCAAGACGTATTATACCTTTATTAATGGGTTACAACACTCTTTTTCAGGCTCTCTCACTTATTTTATATAACAGTACATGCAGTGAAATTATTCAAGACTTATTATACCTTTATTAATGGGTTACAACAATCTTTTTCAGCTCTCTCACTTATTTTATATAACAGTACATGCAGAGGAGTTATTCAAGACTTATTATACCTTTATTATTGGGCTACAACACTTTTTCAGGCTCTCTCACTTATTTTATATAACAATACATGCAGAATAATTACTAACCTGCCTGGTGGCGCAGCCTTAGCAGCCTATCTGCATAGGCTTGCTGATTCTCAGCATGGACACCTGCAGCTGTGAAGTAAATGAAGTGATATTGAGACATACCTATCCATAATATAGACTACAATAGCAATTCTTACATACTTCATTCCATGGCTACCTACTCAGTAGTGGGGCATTTTACATCCCACGGGCCTCCTGTATCCACTGGTTCAGTCGGTCCTTCTTGCGTCTCTTCAGGTCTAAGTAGTGGTGTCTGACCTGCTCACCAGTCCGAGGGACGCCTGTGGCACTGGTGAGATCATGAGCTAGACAGTTCTAGGCTTCCGCTTTGTATTGGGTGCCTTGGAACTGGCCCTGCAGGAGTCTCTCCTCATGATTATGGACAAGGAGCCAAACCATTACTTTTGACTCCTCAATGCCCCAACGTTGCGCTTGAAATCGAGAGCCCTCTCCAACACCGGCCATGCTGACTGCAGATGGGAGCTACAACCAGTTATGGCAAGTATTCCCGCCTATGGAGCTTAAATATGCCACATTTCCGACACTTATCTGTGATTGGCCGGTTTTGAAGAAACTCAGCTGAAAGCACACCTGCTTAGCAATGGGTAAACTTCTATTGATATGTATGTGTGTGTTGAAAGTGCATGCATATGAAAAGCTGTCATGGCTTAGTGGTTCAGTACTGTGATTATGGTGCACAGTATCCCGGGATCAAGGCCTGGCATTGCCTTTTATTTGACTACTGGCCAGACCGGCTAGGAGGTGTGGCTGTGTTTAGCCGACTTTGCTCAACTTTGCCCAACTTTGCTCTACATTGCTTTAAGTTGCTCGATGTTGCCCGACATTGCCCGGCGTTGTGCTAGTTAGTGTGGTGCGCAGCTACACGCAAACATGTTCTGTTTGCACTAGTTGGTGCGATGCAGCTCTGCGCAAAGCTATTGCGCTAGTTAAAGCAGTGCTAAGCTATGAAAAATTATACTGAAATGTGCTTAATACTGGTAAACTTTGCTTAGCAGTGCTTCACATTGCTTAAGATACGTTACTTATGCATTCATCAGTATGCATAACCATTTCACTTTCTTATATATATATAAAAATTTGTTCACTACTACATAGGCCATTTCAATGCTTTTTACTAAAATTTCAATGATAAATGTCAGGAATTCTTTTCATATACAGATTTCCAACAGAAAATAAAGAGGGGAGTGGTGGGACACGAACCGGGAATGCCTCCTCTTTGTGCGAAGGTTCTACCACTACGCTATTGCTATTTTGCTTAATTTGCATATAGGTTTCTTATTATCCTCTTCGATGTCTTGACTGCTAACTGTAGCTAAGCAATGGGCAAACCCGTGCAAACCCGCACAAATATGGGCAGCTATATCAGGAATAATAAAAAAAATAAATAAAAGTTTTACATTTTATAATTGTACTGGGGTTTAGAATGTGGGGGAGTGTAGTGTTGGGTATGTACACATTTGAGTGGACTCGCTCATGTCAGTTGACATTTCCCAATTGAGAGACTTGCAGGGGTGTGGATTTTTGGACTGCTTGGCAGTCCGACACGCCCCCTGCACTCGTGCATGCTCTGTGTTAGCCTTTGAGTTGAGGCAGCATGCCCTCATTAATATGCATGGCGTGGCCGTCTTACTCTTAGACTGGCGTTTCTGTGTAAGACTACTTTAGTCTTACATGGAGGATTCGTGAATCCTGGGGATACACTTTGCATGTAAAAAATCAATTGTAAAAATCATATTCTATTTTTATAACCTATTGTTAACAAAGATCGCTTTTGCCTTCTAGACTTCTTCAGGTCTGTGTACAAGAACCCTAAAAACTATCTATAAAAATATTATTGTATAATTAGTTAGTATTGTTATTATACATCATTTTGAATAAAGTGGAAAAAAAGAGAACCAAAAAAAGAAAAATAATAAGAAAAAATGTATGATGATGGAAACAAAATATACACTTAATTAAAACTGATTTAAAATGGTATTTAAAACCAACTGGTAGAATAAAATAAAATAAAATTAGTCATGTAAACAATGTGGCATTTTTTTAATTGAACAGTAGTAATTTAGTCCAAGCTTCCCAAAAGAGTTCAGCTTTAACTGCCACATGAGTTCATGTTTCTCCATAGGTTCATAGGTTCATAGGTTGGTACTAGGCTATCAGCCCTAGGGCCTATACAAGCCTAGCCATAACAATTCCCTGGCTATTTCTTCCCACACTATTTACTTCCCTGGACCCCTGTCTAGCAGGGCGACTAACGTGACCAGAATATTTGGGATGTCTCCTTCAAGGTCACCCATGTCTATGCGATCCAGGATCTGGAACTTAAAACCTGTATGTCTTTCTTGAAGAGAAAGGTGTTTGGGTAGTGCATTATTTTTACATCCAGAGTGGATTTCTGACAGATGACATGAAATCCTATGCTTAAGTCTATTTACAGTCTTGCCCACATAGAATGCATCACATTCATTCCACTGTGCCCTGTAAATTACTTTTGTAGGGCTACAGTCACCCTCTGCACTGGTCTTAATGATTTTCTTTATATAAGGGCAATACGAACTATCACCTTGCTGTATAAATATACAAAATGTACAATTAGTTTCACATTTTTAGTGTTTCTCTCATATGGTCTAGGTTTAAATTCAACAAAACTTCTAATGTTCCTGGCCTTCCTATAAACAAAGGATGGGGCTTCACCTAAGATGTTAATCAGAAAAGGGTTTCCTGTGACAATGTCCCAGTTTTCTTCAATAACATTTTTGATGCTGTGATAATCCAAAGTGTATGTCAGGATGCAATTATTTTTGCATTTGCTATTCTCTGTGGAATTTCTTAACATTCTCCTACTGGGGATTGTTGAGTGAAGGTGCTTCAGTCCTTTTCAGTTCTATAATGGGTTCCAGGATGTTTTTTTAACATCTGACTTTCATAGCCTCTGACTAGAAAATCATTCTCTAAGTTGTTCAGGTTTCTCAAAAATGGTTCCATCTCTGTGGTAATTCTAGCTAATCTATAGCCCTGGGACTTCACTACATTATACTTGGTTTTTGCAGGATGTAGACTTTTACTGTGGAGTAATAAGTTAACGCTTGTTGGTTTTCTGAATAGATCAGTGATGATTCTGTTATTGTTGGTGTCCTTGGAAATCTGCATTTCTAAGAAAGTGGTTGAAGTATAGCTATGGGAAGAGGTAAACTTCCGGAAGGGGGTTGTTTGATTGAGGTAAGTGATAAAATCTCCAAGTTGCAAGGTGTCACCTTCCCACAGAATAAAGATGTCATCAATAAAATGTAAATAGCATGTGATATGCTGCAAGTAGTTTGTGTTGTTTAACACAAAGTCCTCCTACTTGCCCAGGGTTATGTTAGCTATGCTAGGAGCCATGACAGCCCCCATTGCTATACCAGTTTTTTGTTTGTAGTTTTTGCCATTGAAAGTAAAGAAATTGATGTCCAGTACAAGATTAATGAGCTTGCTTAACTTTTGCACTTGTACCTGTGTACCTTGATTATGTTTCTTAAAAGACTCCATAGCTGCTGTTACACAGTAATTGTGAGGGAGCACAATGTACAAGGATTCCAAATCAATAGTTAATAAAATACTGTCAGCTTCCACTGTAATGTTTTTTATTTTCCTCAAAAAGTCCATTGAATCTCTTATGTATGACTTATTCTTTTCTGCTAATGGTTTCAGCAAGTAATCAAGGTAAATGGCTGTGGCTTCAGTAAGGGAACCTCCATTTCTACTACCGGTCTATAAGGTGGATCTTCTCTGTTCTTGTGTGATTTTGGTATTCCAAAAAAGTAAGGTAAATGTGAGCATGGGCTCCATAAATAGTTATAAAGATTTTCAGTAATAAGATTTTCTTCCCATAATGTGGTGAGATTAGTGTTCCATAAATCATATGCTCTTTTTATGTTATCCATGGTAAATGACTGATAAAATCTGTTATCCTCTAGCATGTTCTCTATCTTTTGGTTGTAGCTAGTGGTATCAGTCACAAGTATACCTCCTCCCTGGATTTATCATTGCCTAGCTCAATCAATGCTTTTCTTTCTCCCTGTGTTAAGTTATAAAGTTTTTTCTTAGGAGGTTTTTTTAAGGATTTTCCTGTGTTTCTCTCATATGGTCTAGGTTTAAATTCAACAAACTTCTAATGTTCCTGGCCTCCCTATAAACAAAGGATGGAGCTTCACCTAATATGTAAATCAGAAAAGGGTTTCCTGTGGCAATGTCCCAGTTTTCTTCAATAACATTTTTGATACTGTGATAATCCAAAGTGTATGTCAGGATGCAGCTATTTTTGCAATTGTTGAGGCTGCCCCCCAACATCTCATTCCCCACCATCCCAATCCCCCCTAGCTATCAACACTCCACAGAAGCCTTTGACATCACAGAAGGATCAGAACAGGAACATAAGCCACAGAGACAATCAGAACTGACAGAGAGTTCTACAGGACAAATTACAAGACTACCAGGACAACTGGGACCACTGACAATCCAGCTACCAGGAGCAGCAGCACCTTCACAGAGACCAGTTTCTTCAGGAAGACCAATAACGATAGCACAGACATCAACCACCACACCAATACTAAAGCCAGCACCAGTACCAGAACACGAATGATGATCACCACTAGAGCCCTAGAGCTTGTCCCTCTTACCAGGTTCCCCCCTATGACAGCCACAGTGAGGAATACTACTACATCCCACAAAATTCCAGAAAGCAGAGGAGGAATTCCAGAGGTCTCAGACTCTATCCATGAACCCCTAGGGAGACAGGAGAACCCAACAATGGACAGGGGTGAGGGAAATACAATACCTGGTCAATCCCGACTGGAACCCCAACTGCAACAGAGGTCCCAGGCTCAGATGGAGGAACCAGTCACAATAACAGGTACAATAACAACAATAACAGGTGCCACAATAACAGGTGCTCCACTTATCTGGAACCACTCTGTTAAAGCACAGACTAAAGATGAAAGAAAGAGTATTATCCAAAGGACTTACTTTTGTACCAAGCTGCAGGAGTGAGGTTGCTCAGGTACTGATAGACCTTAAAATGTTTGTGAGGAAGCTAAACTTGAGTACAGTTTCATGGCAAAAGTAATGACATTGAAAATAAGCCTATTGATGAAACTATAAAAAGGCATAGCAGCTACTGCCCACCACTATATCAAACATTAGCTGCTTTCGAAGTGAAATGTGAGATGGATATCAGGAAACTCCTTAAAAAAACTTCCTAAGAAAAAACTTTATAACTTAACACAGGGAGAAAGAAAAGCATTGACTGAGGTAGGCAATGATAAATCCAGGTGTGTAATGAAGGCAGACAAGGGAGGAGGTATATTTGTGACTAATACCACTAGCTACAACCAAAAGATGGAGCACATGATGGAGGATAACAGATTTTATGAGTTATTTACCATAGATGACATAAAAAGAGCATATGATTTATAAAACACTAATCTCATCACATTATGAGAAAAAAAACTTACTACTGAAAATCTTTATAATTATTTAAGGAGCCAATGCCCACGTTTACCTTACTTTTTTTGGAATACCAAAGCCACACAAGAACAGGGAAGACCCACCTTATAGACTGGTGGTAGCAAGTGGAGATTCCCTTACTGAAGCCATAGCCATTTACCTTGATTACTTGCTGAAACGTTTAGCAGAAAAGAATAAGTCATACATAAGAGATTCAATGGATTTTTTGAGGAAAATAAAAAACATTAGCCTTCTGTGGAAGGTTTGGGTACCGGGCTGGCAACTCGACACCATAAAACTCTACTGCCAATCATGAGCGGACAGTGATCCGCTGTGGCGATCTCCAACCGGGAAAAAGCCGAAAGAAGAAGAAGAAGAAGAAGACAGTGGAAGCTGACTATATTTTATTAACTATTGATGTGGAATCCTTGTACACAGTGCTCCCTCACAATTACTGTATAATTTTTGTGGGTGGCGTAAGCCAGGTAACCTTGTTGGCTAGGCTTACGTAGGCCCTTGGGCCGATAGCCTAGTACCTACCTATGAACCTATGAACAGCAGCTATGAAGTCTTTTAAGAAACATAATCAAGGTACACAGGCACAAGTGCAAAAGTTAAGCAAGCTCATTAATCTTGTACTAGAGGTCAATTTCTTTACTTTCAGTGGAAAACATTACAAACAAAAAACTGGTATAGCAATGGGGGCTGCCATGCCTCCCAGCATAGCTAACATAGCCCTGGGCAAGTGGGGAGGAGGATTTTGTGTTAAACAGCACAGACTACATGCAGCATATCCCATGCTATTTACATTTTATTGATGACATCTTTATGTATTTATTAATTTATTTTAAGTTTGTTTGCCAGGATGGTCCATTGGGCAGAAAGAGCCCATTTTCAATGGAGTCATGAGGAGAAAAGCTCCATAGATTCAATGTATAAAATAACAGGTTTTTATAGTACAAGAAGAGTACATGAAAACAAACTATTTGATGATACAATTTAGAAGATAAAAACAGAAATTATATAACAATTAGTAAAAGTTTACAAATATATAGTCCCTTTATTGTGTGGGAAGGTGACACCTTTCAGCCTGGAGATTTTATCACTTACCTCAATCAAACAACCCCCTTCCGGAAGTTTACCTCTTCCCATAGCTATACTTCAACCACTTTCTTAGATATACAGATTTCCAAGGACACCAACAATAACAGAATCACCACTGATCTATTCAGAAAACTAACGAGGGTTAACTTTTTACTCCACAGTAAAGGTCTACATCCTACAAAAACCAAGTATAATGTAATGAAGTCCCAGGGCTATAGATTAGCTAGAATTACCACAGAGATGGAACCATTTTTGAGAAACCTGAACAACTTAGAGAATGATTTTCTAGTGAGAGGCTATGAAAGTCAGATGTTAAAAAACATCATGGAACCTATTATAGAAATGAAAAGGACTGAAGCACCTTCATTCAACCTCCCCAGAAGGAGACTGTTAAGAAATTCCACAGAGAATAACAAATGCAAAAATAGCTGCATCCTGACATACACTTTGGATTATCACAGTATCAAAAATGTTATTGAAGAAAACTGGGACATTGTCACAGGAAACCCTTTTCTGATTAACATCTTAGGTGAAGTCCCATTCTTTGTTTATAGGAAGGCCAGGAACATTAGAAGGCTTGTTGAATTTAAATGTAGACGATATGAGAGAAACACTAAAAGATGTGAAACTAATTGTACATTTTGTATATTTATTCAGCAAGGTGATAGTTTTTATTGCCCTTATTTAAAGAACATCATTAAGACCAGTGCAGGGGGTGACTGTAATACTACAAAAGTAATTTACAGGGCACAATGCAATGAATGTGATGCATTCTATGTGGGCAAGACAGTTGTTATCACATAGATAAAAAGAGACTACCCAGGGGACTTAGACTGAACAAAAGACTAATGTGGAAAAGTATGGATGTTTCACTCTCTACGGAATGGGAATATATTTTAGAGAATGCCAGTTACAAACTTATTTGTCTGCTAGTAAGGAACAACCTTAGTACAGGAAGCTCCACAGGCTGAGATCACATCTTTAAAAACAGCATTGGAAAATGAGAACCACAATGAGATAGATGCTAAATTTGAGCTGCTTAAAGAAAGAGTGAAAGGATATGAGCAGTCCATTGAAAAAAGAAAGATTAATAAAGTGGAATGAGATCAACTGGACAAAGATGATCCTGGGAGACTTACTAGGATGTACAATAATAATAACAACAATAACAAGAGAACCAACAACAGACAAGGTTTTAGTTATAACAAGGGATATAATGGAAAGTATAACTGTGCCAGCATACCTCAGCGGGATTTTCCCAGGGGACATCCTCACACAAAACCAGACAGGGGCACAATACAGGACCACAAGGAGGGTGCCTCCCCCAGCATCTCATTTCCCACCATCCCGATCCCCTCTGGCTATCAGCACTCTGCAGAAGCCTTTGACATCACTGAAGGATCCGAACAGGAACATAAGCCACAGAGGCAACCAGAACTGATAAAGAGTTCTACAGGACGAATTACAGGACTACCAGGACAACCGGGACCACAGGTGCAGCAGCTTCACAGAGCCCAGTTTCTTCAGGAAGACCAATATCAACAGCACAGATGTCAACCACCACACCAATACCAAAGCCACCACCAGTACCAGAACAAGAACGACAAACACCACCAGAGTCCCAGAGCTTGTCCCTCTTACTAAGATTCCAGAAAGGAAAGGAGGAATTACAGAGGTCTCAGACTCTATCCATGAACCCCCAGGTAGACAGAAGAACCAAACAGTGGACAGGGGTGAGGGAAATTCAATACCTGGGCAGTCCCAACTGGAACCCAGATTACAACCCGGGTCCCAGGCTCAGATGAAGGAACCAGCTACAATACCAGGTACAATAACAACAATAACAGGTGCTCCAGTTATCTGGAACCACTCTCTTAAAGCACTGACTGAAGATGAAAAAAGTGTGTTGTCCAAAAGACTTACTTTTGTACTAAGCTGCAGGAGTGAGGTTGCTCAGGTACTGATAGACCTTAAAATGTTTGTGAGGAAGCTCAACTTAAGGGTTCAGTTTCATGGCAAAAGTGATGACATTGAAAATAAGCCTATTAATGAAACTATAAAAAATCCTACGAGCTATTGTCCACCACTACATCAAACACTAGCTGCTTTCGAAGTGAAATGTGAAATGGATATCAGGAAACTCCTTAAAAAAATCCTAAGAAAAAACTTTATAACATAACACAGGGAGAAAGAAAAGCATTTATTGAGCTAGGCAATGATAAATCCAGGCGTGTAATGAAGGCAGACAAGGGAGGAGGTATACTTGTGACTGATACCACTAGCTACAACCAAAAGGTAGAGAACATGCTGGAGGATAACAGATTTTATGAGTTATTTACCACTGATGACATAA
Source organism: Protopterus annectens (assembly GCF_019279795.1). Classification (NCBI taxonomy): domain Eukaryota; kingdom Metazoa; phylum Chordata; order Ceratodontiformes; family Protopteridae; genus Protopterus; species Protopterus annectens. The sequence goes on from NC_056741.1 coordinate 520,094,243, forward strand.
AAACAGCATATGGTTTATGAAACAATATTCTCACCACATTATGGGAAGAAAAACTTATTACTGAAAATCTTTATAATTATTTATGGAACCCATGCCCACGTTTACCTTACTTTTTTAGAATACCAAAGCCACACAAGAACAGAGAAGACCCACCTTTTAGATTGGTGGTAGCAAGCTTAGGTTCCCTTACTGAAGCCACAGACATTTACCTTGATTACTTGCAGAAACCTTTAGCAGAAAAGAATAAGTCATACATAAGAGATTCAATGGCTTTTTTGTGGAAAATAAAAAACATTACAGTGGAAGCTGAGAGTATTTTATTAACTGTTGTTGTGTAATCCTTGCATACACGACACTCATCACATAGTCCCTCAAAACCTACACCACCAAAACGCACACATAGAAACATAAAACACACACCTACCTTCACGGAGGCTCTTAATAAAAATCTGCCCAAGCAACAGGGACCTCCAAAGCAGAAATACAAGCAACCTACACCCCCCAACACAAGCCAAATGACACATGGCCCACAAACGTAGTGTGCCACTCAACAACAGCCCATAAGGCATAACAACGTATCCAACACTCTAGTCATAGGTGACTCTATAGTCAGGTACACTGATGTTCCACTCACCAGGCTAAACAAGGAGAAAGTTACTGTCAGCTGCCTGCTGGGTGCCAGGATCCGCCACATAACGCATGCACTCAGGTCACTCCACAACAAGTACAAATATGACTCTGTCATTGTCCATGTTGGTGTGAAGGACCTGAGATGTACCTCCCTGGACTACATGAAAAGAGACATGGAGGAGCTGTCGAGTCTTGTAGCCCAGGCAGGTATGACCCTAGCCCCGAGTAGCATCTTGCTATTACCCAGAATGATACCACAGTACAAGGACAAAATGATTGACTTCAGCAATTGGCTAAGCTTCTGGTGTCATTCTAAGGGGATCCAGTATCTGTCTACCTGGGATGACATGAACGACAGACCATGATGCTTTTCCAGAGATGGCCTGCACCTGTCATCTTTGGGATTCTGGATACTGGCTAAGGCTCCTGCCACCCCTATAGTGCCTTTTTTAGGCAGGGTTCAAATGACAAATTGACCACCGTAACAGGTACAAGCAAGCAAAATCTGAGGGTAATGCTACTCAATGCTAGAAGTCTAAACCTCAAAATGCACTCACTCGAAGCACTCCTTAAAATGGAGAACATCAACATCTGTACAGTGACAGATACCTGGTTCAAGGCTCCAGAGAGCACCCCTGCATTACCAGGGTATAATTCATACCACACCTTTTGGCCACCTAACCTGGACCGAAACACTAATGGCGGAGGCGTGTCCATATTCATTAAGGATATCCACACCTCCTGGCTAGTTGCTCAGCATAATGCATCCAAGATTATCCAAGTGCAATTAACTCTGGGCAAGACCGCCATCCAAATTGTAGCTTGCTACAGATCTCCCACCATGCCCCAGGAGTCCCACTCCTCATTTCTTGATACACTGGAAAATATTATGTACAACCTAACACCCTAAAAATGGGCAATTTCAACTACCCCAACATTAACTGGGAAAACTACTCATGTACCAACTCTTTTGCTCAATGGTTTCTGTAATTCATAAATTCTAACCCCTTGGATCAACTTATCCACACCACCACCAGGGGCAGCAATATCCTAGACTTGGTCATTACCAACATGGGCAACCGGTGTTCCACACCAGAGGACAATTCCTCGTTTGTCAGATCCGACCACAAGCTAATCACCGTAGACATCCACATCCCGCCCCCACCCCCTATTAGGGAAACCACTGTAGAAAATGTCTCCAAAGTCATCTTCATGCTTCTTATGACAGAAGTGACAAACTTCACGACACCCATGCAGATGGACAATAGAGGTATGACTGCTGAATCTTACACAAATGCACTTTATAAGCACTTACATGAGTACATGGATTGTGCAATCCCTAACAGAACCAAGATGCTATCCTCCAAAAAAAAGAAGCAAATCTAGCGGTCCCCTGCCATAAACAAACTCTACAACAGAAAAAAGAAACTTTTGCAAAAATGAGTAAAATCCCATGACTGGAGGAACTCCCTGGTCAGCCTCAGTAAGAAGCTGAGATCCCTCATAAAATCCTCCAAAGCTAGTTACAAAAACAAAATTGCCACTGATTCTACAGACAACCACAAAGCATTCTATAGCTATATCAAGAATCTCAATGGCAACACTCAGATCTGCTCTGAGTTACAGCACAATGGCACTAAATATACAGAACCAGTTGATATTGCCAATATCCTGGCAGATAGGTTCAGTGGTAACTTTACCCCCATCTCACCCCCAAAAGGGCCCATCTCTCTACCAAAAGAATGCAAAGTTCCTGTAATCATGGCTGCACAGGTAAAAAAACACATTCTCCAAAACCAAGAACACAGCATCTATGGGACCTGACAACAGCCCAGGCTGCATTCTACATGAACTACAGAATGAACTGGCACCCCACCTAAGTACCGTGTTCAGTCATAGCCTTACTTCAGGCTTTGTGTCCACTGAATGGCGCACAGTGACGGTCATCCCACTCCACAAAGGGGGACCAGCCATGGACCCCAGCAACTACCACCCCATTAGCCTGACGAGCCTGGTCTGCAAGCCTATGGAACATATCATCATTGAACTTGTAAACAGTGACATTGGTAATCTCCAAACTCTGGACGCCACCTAGTTCGGGTTTGTAAAAGGCAGATCATGTCTCCTAAACCTGATAGACTTCTTTGAAGCAGTCACCAAAGCCGTAGATGAGGGTAAGGTGGTTCACAAAGCCTATCTAGATCTTGCCAAGGCTTTTTTACACCATCACTCACTCAGGAATTATAGATAAACTTACTAAACTAGGTATAAATCCCTATGTCATAAGATGGGTTGCCAACTGGCTCACTGACAGAACCCACACTGTGAAAGTAGCAGACTCCAAATCCGACTTCAGACCAGTGACAAGTGGAGTACCACAGGGTTCAGTCCTGGGTCCTCTCCTATTTGGTATCTACTTCTCTGAAGTACAGGCTAACACAGAAGGTCTTTGGCTAATGAAGTTTGCAGATGACTGCAAACTAGGAGCCATAATCAAAACTTCTAATGATGTGGACATCCTACAAAAGGGCTTCACTGAGACAGATGCCTTGTTTCAAAGCCATGGCCTCAAGCTCAATGCCAAAAAGTGCATTGTCATCCCTTTTAGTAAAAACTCTGTACCTATGAACTACCACATAGGTGGTAGTCTACTTAACACCGAAAGTGTGATAAGAGACCTTGGGACACAGGTGGACAGTAGTCTCTCCTTTGATAGTCACATCACCACAGTAGTTAGAAAATCTTTCTATGTGGCACACCTCATCATAAAAGGTTTCTCATCCAGGAAAAAAGAAGTCATTGTTTCCCTCTACTCATTACTCATTAGACCCATTATAGAATACAGTGCTCCTTTTGGTATGTAGCTCACAAGTCATCTACAGCAACTGGAGAGACAGCAGAAGTACCTCACAAAGAGGATTACTGGCCTCAAACAGATGCCCTATGCAGATCATCTCAAAAAACTCCAGCTTTACTCCGTCACATATCGCCTACTCAGAGGCAATATCTGCCTAAAATACAAAACTATGTCAAACACAGAGCTGTTGGACATGCTCCACTTAAAGAAATCCCAATCCCTCTGAGCTACACGCTCTAGGGACCTAAACCTTGTCACAACAATAAGCAGAACATACTGGAGGGATAGATTCCTGTCCCAGAGACTTCCCATAGTCTGGAACAAACTATCTATCTATATCAAACAAAACTCCTCATTAGCACTCTTCAAGAAAAATCTTGACGATTAGATGGGAGATAGGAAATTCTCCCCAGGGATCACTTCTGTGGCTCCGCTCGACAGGGGCACAGGAAAATAATTTTCTTGGGTGACAAAAGCCAGGTAACCTTTTTGGCTAGGCTTATATAGGCCCTAGGGCCAATAACCTAGTACCTACCTATGAACCTATGAACACAGTGCTCCCTCACAATTACTGTATAACAGCAACTATGGAGTCTTTTAAGAAACATAATCAACATACACAGGCACAACTGCAAAAATTAAGCAAGCTCATTAATCCTGTACTGGAATTCAGTTTCTTTACTTTCAATGGCAAACAGTACAAACAAAAAATGGGTATAGCAATGGGGGCTGTCATAGTTCCCACTGTAGCTAACATAGCCCTGGGCAAGTGGGAGGAGGACTTTATGTTAAACAACACAAACTACATGCAGCATATCACATGCTATTTACATTTTATTGATGACAACTTTATTGTGTGGGAAGGTGACACCTTGCAGCTCGGAGATTTTATCACTTACCTCAATCAAACAACCCCCTTCCTGAAGTTTACGTCTTCCCATAGCTATACTTCAACCACTTTCTTAGATATGCAAATTTCCAAGGAAACCAACAATAACAGAATCACCACTGATGTATTCGGAAAACCAATGAGGGTTAACTTATTACTCCACAGTAAAAGTCTACATCCTACAAAAGACAAGTATGATGTAGTGAATTCCCAGGGCTATAGATTAGCTAGAATTACCACAGAGATGGAACCATTTTTGAGAAACCCGACCAACTTAGAGAATGATTTTCTAGTGAGAGGCTATGAAAGTCAGATGTTAAAAAAACATCCTGGAAACCATTATAGAAATGAAAAGGACTGAAGCACCTTCACCCAACCTCCCCAGTAGGAGAATGTTAAGAAATTCCTCAGAGAATAACAAATGCAAAAATAGCTGCATCCTGACATACACTTTGGATAATCACAGTATCAAAAATGTTATTAAAGAAAACTGGGACATTGTCACAGGCAACCCTTTTCTGATTACCATCTTAGGTGAAGCCCCATCCTTTGTTTATAGGAAGGCCAGGAACATTACAAGTTTTGTTGAATTTAAACATAGACCATATGAGAGAAACACTAAAAGATGTGAAACTAATTGTACATTTTGTATATTTATACAGCAAAGTGATAGTTTTTATTGCCCTTATGTAAAGAAAATTATTAAGACCAGTGCAGGGGGTGACTGTAACACTACAAAAGTAATTTACAGGGCACAATGCAATGAATGTGATGCATTCTATGTGGGCAAGACTGTAAATAAACTCAAGAGTAGGATTTCATGCCATCTGTCAGAAATCCGCTCTGGATGTAAAAATAATGCACTAGCTAAACACGTTTCTCTTCTTAAAAGGCACACAGGTTTTAAGTTCCAGATCCTGGATCGCATAGACATGGGTGATCTTGAAGGAGACATCCTGAATATTCTGGAGAAACATGAACTCCTGTGGCAATTAAAGCTGAACTCTTTTAGGAAGCCTGGACTAAACTACTACAGTTCAATTAAAAGTGTACTAGAACTAAAATTGCCACATTGTTTACATGACTAATTTTATTTTATTTTATTTTATTCTACCAGTTGGTTTTAAATACCATTTTAAATCAGTTGTAATTTAAGTGTCTATTTTGTTTCCATCATCATACATTTTTTCTTATTATTTTTTTCTTTTTCTGGTTCTCTTTTTTTTCCACTTTCTTTCAAAATGACATGTAATAACAATTTAACTAATTATACAATAATATTTTTATAGATAGCTTTTTTCTTGTACACAGACCTGAAGAAGTTTAGAAGGATGAAAGCAATCTTTGTTAACAATAGGTTATTAAAATAGAATATGATTTTTACATGTAAAGTGTGTATATGAATATGTTTATATGGGGCACTTTATAATCTCAAAATATTGAAATGTTGAATTTCAATATCTTGAGACTATAAAGCGAATGTTTACAATAAGCGAAAGTTCATAATGCATAAATTTGAATATCTTGAATTAGCAGTTATGTCCTTACGCATATGTAATGTCCAGGATTGTGTGTTGATAGTGTGTGGTGATGGTGTGTGGATCTAGGTGTTAGTGAATGTTTTGTAAGGGTTTTGATTGGGAGTTAATGTATGTGAGTGTGCTAATATGTTTTGTGTGTGTGTGTGAGGGACTGGAGAATGTGCGTGTGTGAGTTTGCTTTTGTTTACCATTTGTGCGATCTCTGAGTTAGTATATATAAGTAGGGGTGTGCAACCCCTCATGGGGATGCAGGGGGCTTGCATATGTGTATGAGTTGTGTATGTGTGCAGTTTGTTTTGTTTATGTTGTGATGTGGGCGTTTTGGTGTATGTATGGTGCAGTGTGTGCGTTTGTTCGGTGTTTTGAATTTCATGTTTTTGGGTTCGGGTTTTGTTGTTTCAGTGTTTATGGATTCGGTTTCATGGTCTCGAGATACTGAAATTTGATATTTCAGTATTTCGAGATTATGAAGTGAATCCGTTTATATATTTTTTTTCATTGCCAAATGGACTAAGGTTGATATATTTCCAGCCATGTAGTATTAGTCTATTTTTGTTTTACTTGGATCACTTGTCTGTGTACTTAATAAAGGACTTTTGACTGGAAACAGACTGCCTGTCTTGCTTGGATTACTTTCAAATACTTAGTAATTCTGTACAATTATATATTATACGAGTTTAAGTTCGCTACTTCTACTAATATACAGTGATTAACTAGAGATATATGGACTGAAAATCTTGCACACAGAGAAGTTTCTTACACTGTTTTTTCATAGAGAATTCCATTTCTGTGGAACTGTCTTCCACTCCACATAAAGCAAAGTACTTCTCTTACTCTAGTCAAATGCAATTTGGATGAATGGATGAATTACAGCAAATCCCCCCCCCCCCCCAGTTTAGCATCCTTGTCCCTCATGGATAGGAGCAACATGTAAATGTCTCAACTCATCCTTGTTCTGCACATTTGTTATTATTTGTAACCAAAATACAAGGGCTAGTTACAGCACAATGGCACTAAATATACAGAACCAACTGATATTGCCAATATCCTGGCAGATAGGTTCAGTGGTAACTTTACCCCCATCTCACCCCCTAAAGGGCCCATCTCTCTACCGAAAGAATGCAAAGTTCCTGTAATCACGGCTGCACAGGTAAAAAAACACACTCTCCAAAACCAAGAACACAGCATCTATGGGACCTGACAACAGCCCAGGCTGCATTCTACATGAACTACAGAATGAACTGGCACCCCACCTAAGTACCGTGTTCAGTCATAGCCTTACTTCAGGCTTTGTGTCCACTGAATGGCACACAGCGATGGTCATCCCACTCCACAAAGGGGGACCAGCCATGGACCCCAGGAACTACCACCCCATTAGCCTGACGAGCCTGGTCTGCAAGCCTATGGAACATATCATCATTGAACTTGTAAACAGTGACATTGGTAATCTCCAAACTCTGGACGCCACCCAGTTCGGGTTTGTAAAAGGCAGATCATGTCTCCTAAACCTGATAGACTTCTTTGAAGCAGTCATCAAAGCCGTAGATGAGGGTAAGGTGGTTCACACAGCCTATCTAGATCTTGCCAAGGCTTTTTTACACCATCACTCACTCAGGAATTATAGATAAACTCACTAAACTAGGTATAAATCCCTATGTCATAAGATGGGTTGCCAACTGGCTCACTGACAGAACCCACACTGTGAAAGTAGCAGACTCCAAATCCGATTTTAGACCATTGACAAGTGGAGTACCACAGGGTTCAGTCCTGGGTCCTCTCCTATTTGGTATCTACTTCTCTGAAGTACAGGCCAACACAGAAGGTCTTTGGCTAATGAAGTTTGCAGATGCCTGCAAACTAGGAGCCATAATCGAAACTTCTAATGATGTGGACATCCTACAAAAGGGCTTCACTGAGACAGATGCCTTGTTTCAAAGCCATGGCCTCAAGCTCAATGCCAAAAGGTGTATTGTCATCCCTTTTAGTAAAAACTCTGTACCCATGAACTAGCACATAGGGGGCAGTCTACTTAACACCGAAAGTGTGATAAGAGACCTTGGGACACAGGTGGACACTAGTCTTTCCTTTGATAATCACATCACCACAGTAGTCAGGAAATCTTTCTATGTGGCACACCTCATCATAAAAGGTTTCTCATCCAGGAAAAAAGAAGTCATTGTTTCCCTCTACTCATTACTCATTAGACCCATTATAGAATACAGTGCTCCTTTTGGTATGTAGCTCACAAGTCATCTACAGCAACTGGAGAGACAGCAGAAGTACCTCACAAAGAGGATTACTGGCCTCAAACAGATGCCCTATGCAGATCATCTCAAAAAACTCCAGCTTTACTCCATCACATATCGCCTACTCAGAGGCAATATCTGCCTAAAATACAAAACTATGTCAAACACAGAGCTGTTGGACATGCTCCACTTAAAGAAATCCCAATCCCTCTGAGCTACACGCTCTAGGGACCTAAACCTTGTCACAGCAATAAGCAGAACATACTGGAGGGATAGATTCCTGTCCCAGAGACTTCCCATAGTCTGGAACAAACTATCTATCTATATCAAACAAAACTCCTCATTAGCACTCTTCAAGAAAAATCTTGACGATTAGATGGGAGATAGGAAATTCTCCCCAGGGATCACTTCTGTGGCTCCGCTCGACAGGGGAACAGGAAAAAGCCAGGGTACCTTTTTGGCTAGGCTTATATAGGCCCTAGGGCCAATAACCTAGTACCTACCTATGAACCTATGAACACAGTGCTCCCTCACAATTACTGTATAACAGCAACTATGGAGTCTTTTAAGAAACATAATCAACGTACACAGGCACAACTGCAAAAATTAAGCAAGCTCATTAATCCTGTACTGGACTTCAGTTTCTTTACTTTCAATGGCAAACACTACAAACAAAAAAATGGGTATAGCAATGGGGGCTGTCATGGTTCCCACTATAGCTAACATAGCCCTGGGCAAGTGGGAGGAGGACTTTATGTTAAACAACACAGACTACATGCAGCATATCACATGCTATTTACATTTTATTGATGACAACTTTATTGTGTGGGAAGGTGACCCCTTGCAGCTCGGAGATTTTATCACTTACCTCAGTCAAACAACCCCCTTCCTGAAGTTTACGTCTTCCCATAGCTATACTTCAACCACTTTCTTAGATATGCAGATTTCCAAGGAAACCAACAATAACAGAATCACCACTGATGTATTCGGAAAACCAACAAGGGTTAACTTATTACTCCACAGTAAAAGTCTACATCCTACAAAAAACAAGTATGATGTAGTGAATTCCCAGGGCTATAGATTAGCTAGAATTACCACAGAGATGGAACCATTTTTGAGAAACCCGACCAACTTAGAGAATGATTTTCTAGTGAGAGGCTATGAAAGTCAGATGTTAAAAAAACATCCTGGAAACCATTATAGAAATGAAAAGGACTGAAGCACCTTCACCCAACCTCCCCAGTAGGAGAATGTTAAGAAATTCCACAGAGAATAACAAATGCAAAAATAGCTGCATCCTGACATACACTTTGGATAATCACAGTATCAAAAATGTTATTGAAGAAAACTGGGACATTGTCACAGGAAACCCTTTTCTGATTACCATCTTAGGTGAAGCCCCATCCTTTGTTTATAGGAAGGCAAGGAACATTACAAGTTGTGTTGAATTTAAACCTAGACCATATGAGAGAAACGCTAAAAGATGTGAAACTAATTGTACATTTTGTATATTTATACAGCAAAGTGATAGTTTTTATTGCCCTTATGTAAAGACAATTATTAAGACCAGTGCAGGGGGTGACTGTAACACTACAAAAGTAATTTACAGGGCACAATGCAATGAATGTGATGCATTCTATGTGGGCAAGACTGTAAATAAACTCAAGAGTAGGATTTCATGCCATCTGTCAGAAATCCGCTCTGGATGTAAAAATAATGCACTAGCTAAACACGTTTCTCTTCTTAAAAGACACACAGGTTTTAAGTTCCAGATCCTGGATCGCATAGACATGGGTGATCTTGAAGGAGACATCCTGAATATTCTGGAGAAACATGAACTCCTGTGGCAATTAAAGCTGAACTCTTTTAGGAAGCCTGGACTAAACTACTACAGTTCAATTAAAAGTGTACTAGAACTAAAATTGCCACATTGTTTACATGACTAATTTTATTTTATTTTATTTTATTCTACCAGTTGGTTTTAAATACTATTTTAAATCAGTTGTAATTTAAGTGTCTATTTTGTTTCCATCATCATACATTTTTTCTTATTATTTTTTTCTTTTTCTGGTTCTCTTTTTTTTCCACTTTCTTCAAAATGACATGTAATAACAATTCTAACTAATTATACAATAATATTTTTATAGATAGCTTTTAGGGTTCTTGTACACAGACCTGAAGAAGTTTAGAAGGACGAAAGCAATCTTTGTTAACAATAGGTTATTAAAATAGAATATGATTTTTTACATGTAAAGTGTATATGAATATGTTTATATGGGAGCACTTTATAATCTCAAAATACTGAAATGTTGAATTTCAATATCTTGAGACTATAAAGCCGAATGTTTACAATAGCGAAAGTTCATAATCGCAAATTTGAATATCTTGAATTCGCGGTTATGTCCTTACGCTATGTAATGTCCAGGATTGTGTGTAGATGGTGCGTGGTGCTGTGTGTGGATCTAGGTGTTGTGAGTGTTTTGTAAGGGTTTTGATTGGGAATTAGAGTGTATGTGAGTGTGTTGATATGTTTCATGTGTATGTGTGAGGGACTGGAGAATGTGCGTGTGTGAGTTTGTTTTTGTTTCCTGTTTGTGCGATCTCGGAGTTAGTATATATAAGTAGGGGGCTGTGGGGGTGCAACCCCTCTCATGGGGGATGCAGGGGGGCTTGCATATGTGTATGAGTTGTGTATGTGTGCAGTTTTGTTTGTTTATGTTGTGATGTGGGCGTTTTGGTGTATGTATGGTGCAGTGTGTGCGGTTTGTTCGGTGTTTTGAATTTCGCGGTTTTGGGTTCGGGGTTTTGTTGTTTCAGTGTTTTGTGGATTCGGTTTCATGGTCTCGAGATACTGAAATTCGATATTTCAGTATTTCAAGATTATGAAGTGAATCCGTTTATATATATTTTTTTCATTGCCAAATGGACTAAGGTTGATATATTTCCAGCCATGTAGTATATTGTCATGGATAAAATCACAGATTTAATAATCTACTTCATAATCTGGTTAAATAAGAGGTACCACATCATTATAAATTTTATTTAAAGTACATAAGGGTTATATTATTATGACAGCTACTAAATAGGGCAGGACCAGCTCGAATGTCACACTGATGGGGGAAGGGATGTGAATTTAACATGTGTACCAATAACACTGTTTTACAGCACAATAAACCACTCCCTTGCCTGATAAAAAGTGTATATATATTTAGAAAGCTTGTGAGGAAACTATTACTCTATTTTTGTTTTACTTGGATCACTTGTCTGTGTACTTAATAAAGGACTTTTGACTGGAAACAGACTGCCTGCCTTGCTTGGATTACTTTCAAATACTTAGTAATTTTGTACAATTATATATTATACGAGTTTAAGTTCGCTACTTCTACTAATATACAGTGATTAACTAGAGATATACGGACTGAAAATCTTCCACACAGAGAAGTTTCTTACACTGTTTTTTCATAGAGAATTCCATTTCCGTGGAACTGTCTTCCACTCCACATAAAGCAAAGTACTTCTCTTACTCTAGTCAAATGTAATTTGGATGAATGGATGAGTTACAGCAAATTCACACCCCCCCCCCCCAAGTTTAGCATCCTTGTCCCTCATGGATAGGAGCAACATGTAAATGTCTCAACTTATCCTTGTTCTGCAAATTTGTTATTATTTGTAACCAAAATACAAGGGTTAAAAACTACCACGTAATGAAAGGCCAGGTGTCTTAAGATTCTCGTTGATCAACAACCTTATAATAAGTGCCTTTAAATCTAGGACCCATATGTATCCATCTAAAGTGATGGATTGTTTCATTGAAAGTCCTCCACTTTGAAAGTTGTGACTTCATATATGTTATATTAATTAAGGTGATGCAATTGGAGAATCCCCCTATGTAGGGATTGTAATGAGCATGTCCTTACTTTTCTCAGAACTTCTGTCTTAATCTTATTTGTTGTGGATTTTCAGTAAAATGTACACTCAGCATAGCTGAGCTCAAAATACTATACCATGTCCATTATAGAGTGTACTTACAGTGCTCACTCATATGGAGATCCAGAACCAAAATCAGGATAATTTTGAGCCTCAAGAGCAGGAGCACACTCAAGCAAATCTGCAGTCTGCGGCTACCACTCCACCCATTCAGTATAAGAAGGAATCAGTACTGCAAACTAAACAAGGATATACATTTTGAGCCTCAAGAGCAGGGTCAGCACACCCAGGCATTCTACTGGTATGTTTTATGAGAGTGAAGCTATTACATTAGCAGTATTTCTTAGTAGTTCTCAGCGTGCTAATAAAACTTGACTGTTGTAGCCTTGTGTCCCCCCCCAGCTAGTACAGTAATCCTAACTGTCCAATAGACAGTATACATTTAATTCAGATCCCTCTGGCTAAATTAACCATCAAGCAGCCCTCTCAGTGCTTTCTGCCTTAGTTTGTATCACTCTGAGGTCCACCTGTTTATTTGCATCTCTATACATTCCCCTTCATTGCTAATGTATCTCCCTACTCTAATCTGTGCACAAACTGGTTACTAATCAGCAAGTCAATGTGAAGACACACTCCCAACCTTAATAAATGTTGCTGTCTCTTCTCTCCTTCATTTTACAGGTAGTTTGAATTATTACTTACCCCCTCTGAGGCCTTCACTGATTTCCACCGATTGACTCTCTGGTTTCTTTGCATTCCACCTGGTTTACACCCCTTGTGTTATCTCCCTCCCCCAATACTAAGTCTATATTTGAATCCTGCTGAGTATGGAGCCATCTTTAAATTTCTAGTCTCCCACCAGGACACAAGTGCTCTTCAGCAATTACACTCTGCTTGCTGGTAAGCCATTAGACCTCAAGAATTTGTTTATAGTGTTCAGATTTGTAAAGTAATACTTACTTTTTTCTCTTGTCTTGGTGGGCTCTGCCCCACTCCATTTAGGGTTACCACCTGTCCCACTTGAGGGACAGTCCCTCTTTGGGCAGTTGTGTCCTGACAAAAAATATTAAAAATAGCAAATGTCCTGAGATTGTAGGACATAATTATGTCCCATATTTTATGTAATAGTTGCATAAAATAGTTATTCTGCATCTAAAATACCTAAATGTTACAAGAAACAGAATAAGCAACTAAAATGCTACAAGAATAAGCTTTTATTTAGGCAAAAAGTTAAGCTCTATCCTTTGTACTGACCGTGGGTATGTGTCAGCCTGTAAAATCTGATGTGTGTCCTGAAAATGTCCCACTTTGGCCATTTGAAAAGGTGGCAACCCTAGCTCCATTCAAGCTTGCTAATGCTCGGGCTATCTCCCCTGCCCTGCCCCCTATTTCCTCCCACCACCACTACCTCTACATTTATAGTAATCACAGCCACACCCACAGCTCACCCTCACATCACCTCCACCAATCACAGTTCCTCAAGTCATATCACATTATACCACACCAACTTGGTCCACACAAAATACTCCCAATCACTCTCATTCCCACTAGGCATTTTTTACATCACCCATACTACTTCCCCATCCACATATGGTGCAACCCTATAATTCCTATTCAGAACGCCCACCTGGAACCAACTTAAACTTTATAACCATGACTATCACCAACTAAGTCTAGTCTGTCTTCTCATAATTCTTTACAACACCACAAGTTATCACTCTAGCAATATCCCTAAACTTAGTAGCACAACACTACATTATGCACTCTCAAATACAGACACCGCACATTATAATAATATCTGCCCACAATTGTTCAAGAACTACATAACGGACCAATTCAGAACTAAACACATATGCTCTCATTCCTACTCCAAAAAAATACAATACTTTCTCACACTCCTCACCAAACTCCAACATCTCAACATCTGTATCACCATTTTAACACCAGACTCACCATAAGTGGCGATATCCACCCCAATGAAGGCCCAAATCCATCCTGTCCAACACAAATGTCAGAACATAACACCCCCACTATCTTCATCCCTGGGCAAATCAACAATGGCAGCAAAACCAACCATCTTTTAATGCTAAATATTAATATTAGAAGTATCAAAAATAAAATACCTGAACTCCAAGCCACAATAGCACACTACTCATCAAACATAGTTGCTTTAACAGAAACCTGGCTAAATAAAAACATAGCTAACTCAGAAGTTCTCCCTACTGGCTACAATATCATTAGACAAGACAGACCACTTGGTAAAGGGGGTGGAACTGACTTACTGTACAAGTCCAACTTAACTGTACGTCAATTACCAAACTCCTACCCCTCCCCCAATAATTGGGACATACTTATCTCACAACTTCAACTTCACCCTAAAATGGGCATCACCACAATTGTGATCTATATTCCACCTGGTAATACACCTGCTAGCCTTGAAGACTTCTTATACTGGTGTTCTTCCACATACTCACAAGAAACCCTTATTCTGGGGGACTTCAACCTAGATTGGTTCACCTGTATATCAGAACCACCAAGTAATCTAATAAATCTCCATGGCTACCATCAGCTAGTCCAAATTCCAGCTAGATGTGATAAAAAATCTAAAAGGGAATCCATCCTTGACTGGGTCCTAACTAACAACCCCAAATTGTATCCTCACACAGGCAGTCTCCCAGACACCTTAAGTGACCACAACATAATATACTTTATATGTAGTAGAATAAGCATATCCAAAACCACTAACTATATATCCACTGGAAACACAAAAAAATTATCTCCTGAGGTCCTCAACACTTTACTCCGTAACTGTAACTGGACCCCCCTAAAAACCCTCCCACTTGACCAGGCTGTAGCATATTTCAACAAAACATTTCTACAACACCTAGACACTGTCGCTCCATTGTGCAAAATCAAGGTTAGAACCTCTACAAACCCCTGGCTCAGTAAAAAAAACAAACAAATCCTCAAGTCCAGAGACACTGTCAGGCTTTACTTTCAAAAAAATAAAGAAACACAAAGCCTAACTAAGTACCAAGAACTGTGCAACCGTGCAAAAAAAATGCATTAGGCTGGACAAAAAATCCTACTTCACAACATTACAAACTAAATACCAACACAATCCCCAAAAATTTTGGAAAAATGTAAACCAGCTACTAAAATCCACCCAAAAGGCTACCCCCAAACCAACCACCCCTGACACTAAAGTTCCCATTGAAACACAATTCAGCTCCCACTTTGTGAACTCAATTCTATCCTTAGTATCACAGGACAGTTCCTTCCTCACTATACCCCCCAACACAAATAACACTAATACAAGCGTTACCCTCAAAACAGTTTCCACCACTTCATTCAAAGACATGCTCTTCAAACTAAAAACCTCATCAACAGCAGCCGACCTACTCCCCAGCTATTTCTTGAAACTCACAGCAGATGCTATTGCTATCCCAGTCTCCACTCTCATAAACAGATCAATTGTTGAAAACTATGTGCCCAAACTCTGGAAAATATCCTATGTTACACCCATACATAAAGGAGGGACCTCCACTGAACTTAATAACTACAGACCCATTACTTTACTCTCTCCCCTGGCCAAAATCCTACAAAAATGCATCCATACCCAGATGCTAAATGATCTCCTAGACAGCAACATCCTGTCACCTACTCAGCATTGTTTCAGACCTGCCCATAGTACCACTACAGCCCTCCTCTGCTTCACAAGACACAGTAAACCATCTCAAAAATGAAGGCCTACAGGTATCAACTCTTTTTTTTTTTGGATATGTCCAAAGCATTTGACACAGTCTCACACCAAATCCTGCAAAACAAACTAAACCAATATCACCTATCAAATTCCACTCTTACTTGGTTACAAAGCTACTTAACTGACAGGTACCAAGCTGTGAAATGGGAAAATTCTCTCTCTCCTCAGCTGCCCATAACTATAGGAGTCCCACAGGGTTCTATCTTAGGACCACTACTATTCACAGTCTTCACAAATGACCTCCATACCTCCACACAGCATGCATCTATCATTCAGTATGCAGATGACACTATCTTAATCTGTGCTGCACAAAATATTCCCACCCTCCTGCAAACAACTCAACTAGCATTCTCTGACATTGAAAACTACCTTACCAAAGCCCAACTTATCCTCAATCCAAAGAAAACTCAGCTTATGATTATAAC